>NW_027506870.1:1640516-1940516 GCF_052324685.1 Brachyhypopomus gauderio
AGCTGCGCGAAGGTCCACGCGGCGAAAATGACATAATCGCAGTAGCTCCGCCCGTGCGCGAGGGCTTTGCGTGCTGTCGATTCACAAGGTCGTGCACCTCCAGAGTTGCAATCCCCCCCAACAACTTTGGGCTTTGGGCTAGTTTAGGCTTCTGAGGGGCGGGTTTTACACCGACTTTGTGCGGGAAATATTTGTAGGACCTGGCAACCCTGTGCACCTCTCAAATTTTGTAACTTCGCGTGCGCCGCGCCTCAGCGCAATGAACAAAGTCATGTTTGCAGGATTCAGGCACGTTTAAAAGGTGGAATTCAAGCACTTGTACGTCACTTTAAAGGTTCATTTCAATAATACCCAGCACGTTAAACTTAATTAAGATAAATCTTTATATATACTCGTCTGGAGCAGGACTGCTTTCTAGAACATTTTACCATACTAAAACAAGTCGATCTAAGAGGCCTCTGTGCTGGGGTGTGTGAATGCGTCTCACTAATTCAGCTGATACCACTTGCCGTTGTTCTTAAATTGTATGTCTGTTTATGGTTATTTGTGCTTCTAGGCAAATGTCTAACTTGCAAAACACTAGGTAATGATACTGACTCCTGTAGTTTAGTAGTAGTCTGACTCAATGGTGTTTTGAATTCTGGCCTATTTGTACTATTCCCTAGGATGTATTCTGTGATCAGAAGCAAAGCACTTTGTAAGTCGCTCTGGATAAGAGCGTCTGCTAAATGCCGTAAATGTAAATGTAAATATATACTCGAAATAATTCGCTTTTTATCACATTATTTAATGGTTGTTTATTTTCAAAATGCCCAATCTTAACGTCTTCTCGTTCTCTCATGTTTCGTCCTGGAATTACAAGAGGCTCGTATTTGTTAACGTAATACAAGATAACTGTTCAGTCAGACAGATATTTGTTCCAGCAGCAAAAGCAACATTAAAGTTCATCAGGTAAATGTTCATTCCCGTTTTTGAGGGGTGTTTCTTATACTACCACATATCGTTTCGAACAACACTGCAAAGAAAAGCAAGTATAAACGCTTCCACCGTTCGCGGAGGTAGGCGGAGTCACGCGCTACGGTCACTATAATAAACAACCATTAAATAATGTGATAAAAAGCGAATTATTTCGAATAATTTCGAGTCCTATTAGCCTTGAATACAGTCGCGAACATCTCCACTTGTGTGTGTGGAGGCACTGTTATTGACGCACGCGCTCTCCGTGTACTGGGGGAGGGGGTGCGAGAGAGCAGCACTGCGTGCCGTTCTGAAATCTAATGTAGTTGCGGTTTATTCTCATGTAAACAAATGTGTGGGGCTCACCTGCCATGCGGGCGGAGAACGCAAAGACGATGACATCATCAAAGGGCCAGCTGTAGTCAGGGTGGGGTGGGTAGAAGGCCAGGTGGGCAGAGGCCTGCTTGCGCAGGTCCACCAAGATGGAGGAGTGCACCATGGGAACAGGAAAGCAGCCCCGCCTCTCCGCCCGCCGGATGGGCATGTACGCCGGCGTGCGCCTGTAGTAGCCCTGCGCACACACACACACACACACACACACACACACACACACACACACACACACACACACACACACACACACACACACACACACACACACACACACACGTTAATGAATGCCCATGTAAGCACATATTCACCCACACACACACGCTCATGGCCACAGTTAAAGACACTAACCTGAGAGGTCATGCCACACCAGAAGTTGGAGTAGGCTGCTCTGGAGTCCAACATGGGAGCCACCACCGTCTTATTCTCCCTCATCAGCTTCCACAGCACATCATGGTTAGTCAAAAGGTTATCACAGTCCAGCATCTAGAGAGAGAGGAGAGGGAGAGAGGGAGAGAGAGGAGAGGGAGAGAGAGGGGGAGAGAGGAGAGGGGGAGAGAGGAGAAGGAGAGAGAGGAGAGAGAGAGAGAGGGAGAGGGAGAAAGAGGAGAGGGAGAGAGAGGAGAGGGAGGAAGGGAGAGAGAGGAGAGGGAGAGAGAGGAGAGAGAGGAGAGGGAGAGAGAGGGAGAGAGAGAGGGAGAAAGAGGAGAGGGAGAGAGAGGAGAGGGAGGAAGGCAACATTGAGAGTAGCATCTTATTTCAATCATTGATTATAACTACAGTGAAATCCCTTCTCTCTGAAATACAACATCCTGCAGTGTCAGTATAGAAAAACTACCCATCAGGACAGACTGGACACCTTGCAACATCTCACTACGGTTTTCAGAATGGGTGCAGACACACACAGACACACACACACACACACACATACCAACTATAATTATGGCCATGCAGCTTTCTAGAAGGTAGGGTACAGTGAACTAAAGTGTCTTACATACACAAACATACAAAAGCCAGCTATAATAATGGCCCTGCAGTACACTGAAAGGCATGTACAGTGAACTAAATATGACCTCTTCTCTCTCTCTCTCTCTCTCTCTCTCTCTCTCACACACACACACACACACACACACACACACACACTCTAAGACTAAGTTTTGCAGGACAGTGCGCTAGTCAACATGAATAAGCCAATCAGAGAGCAACAGGTTCTGCTTCAGCCAGAGACTGCAGTGTGTTATAAAGGCTGGCAGGACTTGGCCACGCCCCTCTCGTCTATCTATAACCTACAGCAGAGGTGGAACTTGGCCACGCCTATTTCTCTAGCTATAGACCAGAGGTCACTAACAGGCGGACCGCGGTCCGGATCCGGACCCGAACGCAGTCCTGTCCGGACCCAATCTCATTCCTGATTAACTCTGTAAATTTCTATTTCCGTGGTCCGCAACCAACGGACCTCGGTCCGGATACGGACCCAGAATAAATTGTTAGAAATATTTTTTAATTTTGATGGGAGAATTAATTTTAAACCGGAGCATTTATTTCAGGGCTATTGAAAAAACACTCCGTCACAAGTGTTACGTGGAGTCACGTTACTGAGCGTGCTCAGATTCACTTCGCTGTGTCATGACATAAGGAACCAAGTTGTGGTTTCTGCCTAGTGGTGGGGGGGGGGGAGAGCAACCTACCAGGAAGTAGTCAGCCCACATGTCGCGTGCAGTCTCCAACGCCGCCTGGCGTAGCTTCATCACGTGCTCGTAGCGCAGGTTCGTCCAGTGCTTTGGCCCATCCTCATCTTCATACTCACTGGCAGGTCACACACAGGCATGGGTCACACACTGACTGTGTGTTCCAGGAGTTCAAGCATACTACACTACATAAGAGGACAAAAAGCTAACTAACCTTTTCCCCCTTAACTAACGATAAAGGCAAGAAGGCAGAAGTAGACTATGGCTCTGTCTGAAGTGCCATACTTCCCTCCTATACAGTGTGACAAAGCAGTATGCGATAAAGGGTAAAATGTCCGAATACATAGTATGTATTAAACAGTAAGTGAAATGTACTCGGGTGGCTTACTGAGTCAGCAGCCATTTTGAAATATGCGATTGCAGCACACCGTCGTATCCCATGATTCAACTTGAGCATTTAACTAAGATCGTGTGATGTCATATGTCATGTCATTGGTAAAATGGCGGACGTAGTATGTCCGAGGTTGTATGTTGTCGAATACTGAAAGAATGTAGTGCTTTAATGGTTGAGCAGAACATATTGCATTGAGACAGTGTGCACTGTTTAAGTATGCCATTTTGGATTGAGCCCATCACTAAACCAATGCCGATGAAGGTGAGGGGGATGGTTCACCTGGGCTCCTCCTGAGGCCTCCACTCCACATAGTGGTACAGGTTCTGCACCTTTGTCAGCCACTCGCGCAGGACTGCTGTTGTGTTGTCTACGTTGTGGTCCGTCGCCACCCTGAGAGACAGCAGATGGTTGAGGTCAGAGATACCAGCAGTGATTGCTGCCATCGCTGCAGAGTCAAACAACCTGCCGTTTTTATTTTACTGGAATAAAGGAGCAGTTACTACTGCTGCCTAACCTGTTCATAAGGTAAACCCAGAAACCCAGTTTTTACACCTGTGAAACCCCAGTCTTTACACCTGTGAGTGGGTGAGAGAGAGCTATAGCTGGTGGTATGCAGCTGCTATGTGTTTTGAGTCTTGCCATTATGTTCTCACACTTGAGTGGGAATTTCACAAGTGTGTCTCTCAGACACACACAGTTCTGGAACTATGTACACAAACCTTCAGGTCCAGTCTCATCCGAGATAAGACTGGCTAACATACACATTCACGTTGTTATTCAAACTGACACAACCACACACACACACACACACACACACACACACACACACAAACAGAATCTCCATTTCTCAAATTTAGCAAATAAAGGGAGTAAGCAGTCTAATGGTCTAGTGACAAAAACTGTGTGTACACAGTGTTCTCTGGATGAGCGATTTGCTCTGTAGAGAGAACATGGTGTTCGATGACCCACATTTGTGACTGCTGTGGAGGGCCTGAACATGGAATGTGCAGATGTGCTATCAGGCATATCAGGATACGTTAGCATGTCTCAACACGGCATAAACATGAACGGATTAATTAAAGGTCCAACCAAAAGAGGACAAAAGATCTTGATTGTATCAGCTTTTTGACTCCACCCACTAGCCACTCGCACACCCACCCACACTTCTATAGTTATGGAGAACATTCATGAATCAGATTCCATTCTCTTCAGCACCCTCTCATTTTTACTTTACATCCAGAGCTGCAGAAAACAGCTGTTTGCCATATGCTTCTCTGGGACTCGAGAATTCTTAGAACCAGGACTTCATTTACACCTGGTCTTTTAATTACGCAATAATACACGAGAGGGAGTGCTATAAAGTGTAATATTGGCACTGCTGTGCTGATCTACGGCACTCTGCCGTGGTTCTAAGAATTTTGTTTTTTTACTTTTAAACAGCGATAATGGAACTGTGGTATATTGAAAAATTTTGAGTTAAAGTGGACGAGAAAATACGACCTGTTTGGTTAAAAATACTCCGCCAGTTAAAATAGTTCCATTCAATGAAACACTGGAACAGCCTTACCCAATAAATATTATAGAGGTAAATATACACAAAAACAACTGTTGATAAAATTGTATTTATTAAAAATAAAGTACAACAATTATTGATAATGGATTTTACGGTATTAACTTCGTTTCTCTGCATTTCCAGCTCATCCAAATCATTGTTTGTAAGCGTGACAAACCTTGGCTCATTGGAGGAATCAGGCTGGTCATTTATAGCTTCATCCTCCAGTTTCAGATCGAAACAAATGATTTCGAAGACAACAGATTTAACGAACTCCCTGTAATTCATTTTGATAATGTTGCTACTTGTTTGTAGTTGCGCTGTTTGGCTTGTAAACGCTGCTTCGTTGCTAGGTTACCTGTATGTGGCGGAGTAATACATGGAGAGCTTCGGTTACAGTGCTATAACGTGTAATACTGGCACTCCTATATCGCCTCTCAGCCAATCACATTGTAGGGTCGGAACTAACTGTGGTATAATCTGGATTATATCATGACAAGAAATCTGACCAGGCCATCTGAAATCTGGTTGCACACCAGAACACCTCTAACTGCTTCTCGTTTCCTGTGGTTCTTGGTGTTAATGAGGCCACTCTGTAGTTTTGTAGGGCATTTGTAAAGGAACCTGACTTTAAAATGTTCATCCTTTTGTATAAGCATTAGAAAGATGAGTTTAAATTCAGACACAGACTGTTGAAACATTTGCAGAATCTGGAGGTAACATACTGTCTCAAGCAGACCACATCCCTGAGAAGCCGAACACACCCTTATAAAGACTCCCTGTCATCTGTACCCATCATGGCAGGAGGTAAACATTTCTTGCCATATCTGCTAAATAACCATTTTTAGTGACTATGACTCAGAATCAGCAGTAGATCTTTCTGACAGCAATGAGAGACTTCCCCTGGGGATCTCCCCCTCCTACACCCACACCAGCATTCACATCATCTGGGACAACAGTGGGCTTGTTCCTCCACACCAAAGCAATATGGTACTTTGCACAATTCTAAGTGACGGCAAAACCAACACCAAACTCTGCTGCTGGCCCACGTGGTTCTGTCTGCTCACAGAACAGCTTGTGAGTGTGCACGTACATACTTCAGGAGGTCCTTTTAGCAGCACTTACTGACTCCAAACCTTATGTTATGTTGCCAATATGTTGTACCAGGCCAACGCCAAACCAAAATACTACAACAAGCTGTAATCACGACTGGTTTTGAGGTTCTGCTGAGAGAGGAACCCAAGGAGAGCCTAACCCTGAGAAGCACGGTAGCTCCAGCCATAGCAGCCGCACAGGCCTGAAAGTGGGCAACTTCTGCCCGTCCACATGACCCCCAGACCACAGGGCTACAGTGCCAGAGAGTGGGCTACTCTAGACCTTCCTCATGTCTCCAGACCGCAGGGATTCAGGGCCAGCGGAGCACAGGCCTGGGTTTTGGAAGGAGACCCACACCAGTTCTCTTTCTGCCTTCCAACCCACCGCCACCCCACCTTGCCCCGCCCCCATTTTTTCACGTTATAAAAAAACATCCTCTGGTTCATGAGCTGTGGTACGAAGCATTTCATTTTAAAAGATTGTGAGTACTGACCAATAAACCACATGTTTAACACTTACAGCTGTTTAAATTTAATGGTAAATTCCAACGCTGACCCTGATGCCCAGGACCTACAGCTGTGTTGAAAACAAACTGACATAGATACCAAGAAGGACTGCTCAAAATGATGCAGGTGTCATGCAGACCTGCACGAGATGACAGACTCCATGCTGACAAGCACAAGATGTAGCTGAATGCTGCTACCCTCTGCTGTACACAAGAGGCCTCTTTAGATAAATATTTATAGCTTTCCACTTGTAAGAGTGGAGGCCCTTAATGGAACTGAGGCTGAGAAGCAGAGTAGTGATCTCTCCAAGTCTCACGCTGAAAGAGCTGATGTGCAGATCATCAAACCCATGCAGACCTGCACCTCATCCGTGCCGCTCACACACACACACACACACACACACACACACACACGTGCTCCAGGGGACAGAGCAGTGGAGCACGTGGAGCCACAGCATGTTTGATCTGGTGAGCAAATATGTGGAAAATGAGCTGAACGGTGTGGCAGGGGTTATGGGTCACAGATCAGGTCTTCACCACAATCTACAGACATAAGGTTCTGGCAGGAAACATACTAGAATCACTGCGTACGTTTAGCAGAGCTCCCTGTCCTCTGTAGCGCCCTGTCTCAGAAGGTAGCAGCTCTAATCATGGGTTCAGGTGACACAGCAGTTGTCCACAAGACAGCAGCTCTGCAGGAAGATTTCTGAGTATCCCACACAAACAGAGACTTAATGGATGTGTTTTACAACAAGGGATACAGACCCTTTTACTCCACTGTGTGCATGTGTGCAGGACTGACAGAGACAGAGAGAGAGAGAGAGAGAGAGAGAGAGAGAGAGAGAGAGAGAGAGAGAGAGAGAGAGAGAGAGAGAGAGAGAGAGAGAACGTGCAAGTTAATGTTGCCGCAGGGGAAGTTTTCAGTTCACCCTTCCACTCTCACTCACTCACTCACACGTGTATTGCGTGATAGATACCTCTTATGCTACATTTACAACAAATGTTATAGATGTTTTAAAGCGCGCAACATTTTACCAGCTGGCCTTTTCTCTCCGCAGATCGCGCGCACGGAAAAAGCGCGTCCGTAGGAAAGAGGGCGCGGGGCCGAGTGGGATGCAGCCCAGAGAGAGAGGGGGAGAGAGAGGGGGAGAGAGAGGGGAGAGAGAGGAGAGAGAGAGGAGAGAGAGAGAGGAGAGAGAGGGGAGAGAGGGGGCGTGAGTGGGTATGAATGAGTGTGACTGTATGAAGTTTGGACACGTCTCAGCTCGCTCCCGTCCCCCATACCGCGGGCCACGCCACAAGCCCGTAAACTGGAGATGAGATTTTGTTACGCTACGTATGCGTAACCCCCCCCCCCCTCCAGACGCCCATCATTCTGAATGAATCCCTGCACGGCAAAATTCGTAATTTATCATTAATGTTAAACTAAGAAAACTCTGTAGCAGCTACGTCGCCATAACTAAATCTTATACGATGTGAATAAATTATATTATTCAACCTACATGACTTTAAGCCCATCTAACGGTGAAGTGGCACATATAAGTCTGCTTCTCCTTTTCACATGAAAATCAAACGAACTAAACTAAACGTTGCACTCGGGACACTGCTGCACTCACCACACAGCGATGCGGTCCTTGGGGTAGTTGAGACGATCGATGCAACCAAGGAAATGCGGCAGGGAGTGTTCCGAGTTGCGGCACACCAAGCCTAGGAACACTCGGGGCGCCAGGAGCGGAGACTCCGGACTCCAGCGCTCCTCCGGAAAGTAGCCGTGAGCCGGCCCCACGAAGAGCGTCGCTAAGACGGTAGGCAACAGCAAGACGACCCGGTGCATGGCAGGACAGAGAGCAGGGGGGAAATGACGGGAATAAGCGGGAGACGAGAAGAAAAAAAACAGCAAACCGAATTGACGCGACTGGGGACCCCCTTTTCGATTTATTACCCACCGACAAAAAATGTAAATCCACGTCGGAAATTAAAGGGGACGCGGAGGACGAGAGGTGGGGATATTGTGTGTCTAGCGGTAATCAAAGTGCAGATTGATAGAGAATGGCACGTGAACGCACGCGCGACACAAGGAGAGTCAATCAAAACATAAAGTACAAGACCGCCAGCGTGTAAAATGTACGAGTGTTCTGCGCCTTTAATTCTGCTACCTTCCCTTTAAGAACAGCTGTGCCCAGTTAGAATATGCCAGAAAGTTTCGGCGGAGTGGTGAATACAACGTAGCGTAATGTAACATGCTTTTAGTTTAGTGACGCTTGCCCTGGTAGCCCATTACCAACGTCGACTCTATACATTGACTGTAGTCATTCTCCCCTGGCATACAATGCTTTCTCGTTAGCTAAAGTTTAAAGACATTTTATTAGACCGATGTATTATTTAAGTTGAAATTACATCCATACGAGGTTTATTCTTCTGAATACAATATTTTGATTTTATTAACTTTTTTTCTGCATTTTGACTGGCGAATTATTGTACTATATTACCTTAACTGGTATCCGCTGGTTAACGTGCGCCTCCCAGTGGAGCGATTAGGAGTCACCAGCAGCCTATACCTTTCCTTTTTTAAACACGCACAAATGTTATACAAAATCCGGCTAAAACCACATCTCCACCTCATATTTTCATTCATAATTTTCTTTGTTCAGGTTTGTTCAGAAATCAATTTGGATTGTCCACACATGGAGTAGCTGAATCCCATCACCAGGATCACCAGCCGTTCATCACACATTATGCCCGGTTCACACTACACGATTTTAGGCTGGTTTTTCAGTCGCCGACTATTTTTGTAGATCGGCGACAGAAACTGGTCGGAGGCTAATCGGGGATCACTCGGCGCTCGCTCAGTCGCGTTGTGTGAACTGCTGAAAGACGCTCGCCGACTGGTCGCAGACTCATCGCAGACGCCCGGCAGATGTAGCTACAGCCAATGGGAACAGCGTCTAGCTACAGCCAATGGGAACAGCGTCTAGCTACAGCCAATGGGAACAGCGTCTAGCTACAGCCAATGGGAACAGCGTCTAGCTACAGCCAATAGGAACGCGGAGAGAGAACCGCGGCACTGCTGAATATATCTCTGAAGAATGTAAAAAACTTTCAAGAATGCTTTCAAAACAGTAACCCAGCAAACACACAAAATCCTCACCTTTCTTACAACTTTACTACAACACTGTGTTTAAGTTATTGTGACAGCACTGGAGAAATAGTGCGATTGATTATATCTATGTTCACTGCAACGGAGAGATGAAATAATTCTGGCAACTTGGGACTATGGAGTGTTTAAACGGTAAAAAAAGAATAATAACGAAAATGTGGAGTACATGTACATTGTTTTTTTCTTCTACGTGGTGTTGCTGGTTCTGGGAGAGTTTCATTTTCGTGTTCTCGTGTTTTTGGACGGCAGCCAGATGAGTCGGCGATTCCCCAGTCGTTCCCCAGTCGTGTAATTCGTGAGCCCGCGTCGACGATCAGTCATGTAGTGTGAAAGCGTGAAAGCCACAACAACTGAAAGACTCGCGATTACAGCACAACCAGTCGTGTAGTGCGGACGGCACAAAAACCTGACGACTGAAAAGTCGTGTAGTGTGAACCTGGCGTTACACGTCATCTTGCCCAGAGTGAGAACTCGAGCTTAATGGCATCTCTGGCTAAAAGCATTAGGGCAACTTCCACAGCGACAACAAATACATTTCTATAAGTATCTTAGGACAATAGTGTCTGCTAAATGCTATAAATGTAAACATCAGTCCATGCCCCGCCTCCTTCTTGATCTTGTCCTGCCCCCGTGACCAGTCAGAACCACTTTCTAATGAGGAGGAGAAGCACTAGCAGGAAATGTTCGCACCATTTACAATACCTTTTCATGCGTTCTCCTGTGGAGAGAAAACGTTCTTTACTTTCTTTGAATCTCAAATCACACATTATCTTTTATAGTTGTGTATTCATTTTTGTACGATTGTTTCTGTCTGTCTGTCAATCCATCTATCTATCCATGGCTTCTTCTATAGAGGACATTCTTTTGTGTCCAGTGTGTTTGGAGATTTTCCTGGACCCTGAGGTACTTTCTTGTGGGCACAGTGTGTGTCAGCGATGCCTGCATCTTGACAGCTCCACTCCTGCCTGTTCTATATGTCACTGGGTGACTGAGCAGAAACCAGTGGCTAATCTAGTCCTGAGGACCACCTGTGAGGCATACCTGAGGGAGAAGGAGAGAGAAAGCAATGGAGGAGTGAAATGTTTTCAACATGGAGAGAAAATCAATTTTTTCTGCCAGACAGATAAGGAAACTATATGTTCAGAGTGCAGGAAACAGACACACAGCTCTCACATAGTACAGCCTCTGACACAGGCTGTACACCAGTGCAAGGTAAGAGAGAAAGAGTCAGAATGGAAGAGATACAAAAATATTGAGTAAGATTGTATATAAATGTTGCTGTCTGTGTGTGTGTGTCTGTGAGATGGGGGCAGAGATTTTGCACGATTGTATTCTTGCTGTTAAATCTAATGTATAGAGGCTTGCATACATTTACAGATTATTAAAATATTAGTAATCTCTTATCAGAATTCTTGTGTATCTAACATGTTAAACATGAAGTATAAGATGGATGTTCCATTTAGATGAAATTAAGTTTTATTCACTTTCTTTTACGTGATCATGATTATTTAGGGTCAAGTGAAAAAAGCCCTCCGTCCAGCTGAGAAAGCTCTACAGTCTCTACAGAACGGCACCAATCCACACGCTAAAGCCATCACACACATTCAGGTAACACTGGGACAAATTATATATGTATATATATTTTTATATGTGCATGTATAAATAAATAAAGTTTTCTTTATTTTCATTAGTGGCATTTTCTCTTTCAGTCTCAAGCCCAGAGGACAAAGAGGCTTATCAAAGAGGAGTTTGCTAAATTTCAACAGTTCCTCAAACAGGAGGAAGAAGCCAGAATTAATGCCCTGAAGGATGAAGAAGAACAAAAAACGGACAAATTGGAAGAATGGATAGAACGAGAGATGATTTCTCTCTCCAGCACAGTAACAGCAGTGCAAGAAGACATGGGGAATGATAGTGTCACATTCCTGAAGGTAACCATGGTAACCATGCGTAGTTAATGCTGGTGGTCCAAATGAAATAGTTGCATAAAAAACTAAAGATATGGTATATTTTAGCTGCGCCATAACTCAGCTCAAATGAGAATTCCATGCAATGCAATAACCCCTCTTTTTGGGCAGGTTTTGTCTGTCTATGTCCATGCATATATTTCCGTGGGTGTAGTTCTGTGTTAATTCGTCGTACCTGTTGCATGTCACGTCACCGATATGTGTTGCACTTGTTCCTTGTTTATGTTGGAGCATTTAATGTGTGTCAATGCTGTGCCCGTTGTTCATCTTTGTTAGTTAACTCCCTGTTGTGTTTGTATTTATGATCATTATTGCTAAGCGCAAAACATGCTGTTAATAAACGTCATAGTGTTTTTGAAACCAATGCCTCGATCTCAGATACTTCCTCAGTACACAGAACTACAGTACATAGAAACAGTCACATAATAAATGTCACATAAAAATAGGTTTCCAAACAATTTGGGATGAGTAACATAATTATATTTTCTTATTTTCAGAATTATGACGGTGTCCTGCAGAGGTAGTTTTGATCTATAGCATATTCCTAAGACATCCATATTCACAAACATGTTCCATAATCTGCTCACAACAAAAGAGTTCCTGAGCTTCTGAGTTTGTTTACGTTTCAGAGCGAAGTACACAGTGCTGGATCCAGAGGTGCATCCTGGAGCCCTGATTGATGTGTCCAAACACCTGGGGAACCTGAGATTCAGAGTGTGGGAGAAGATGAGGGACATCTGTCCTCACTGTGAGTATATCTGTAGTAGACCTGCAGAATCTGAGATACCGAGTGTGGGGAAAGATAAGGGAGATAAATATGTGCTTTCTGTTTCTTGCTCTCCACAGACCCCGTGGTCCTGGACCCCAACACTGCACCTGCAGACTTTTCTATAGCAGATGACTTGGTGTGTGTGAGGAAAACTGCCCATGACCGCCCCATCCCTGTTCCCCATCGTAGGAACCGCCTGGTGCTGGGATCTGATGGTTATGTTGATGGTCATGTCTGGGATGTGGAGGTGGGAGACAGCAATTACTGGATTCTCGGCGTGTGTCGGCGCTCATCTGCGACGGGCCTTCTACAACCTTTGACCCCTGGAAATGGCTTTTGGGGTCTCAGCCATGATGGGCATTCGTATAAGCTACTGGGCTCCAGCATTAGCCTGGACCTAAATATTAAACCCAAAGTGGTGCAGTTGCAGCTGCTGTCGGGATATGGTTCATTTGAGAGAGCAGTGAAGTTCGTGAATGTCAGCACTGGATTCACAATAGCAAGCAGTCCAGTGCCTGAAGGCACAGAGCTGGTCCCCTTCCTGATCCCAGGGTCTGTCCTCCGCATACTGCCTGACCAGAAAATTGTTCCTGGGAAGATGCAGCCCAGAACTATAGACCTGCCCCTCATCCTCACAATGTGTATTATTGGGCTATACCTAGCAATAATCTGGGCCCAGTATATCCCCTTAAGATCTTCATAAATGGGAGAGGAAGTTTTCACTGTGGTAATGCAGCACTGTAGTTTTCTTTCATTTATAGATGTCTTTACAGCGCTTATGTTACAATGTTTTGGGGAAATGTGGCTCAACGATGTGCTTTAGAGACGCTACATTAATTGCTCCGTTCTAATGTGAATTCATAGAAAGGTCTTTTGTAACAACCTAAGTGTAGGACACCATTAATCTTGATAAAAGCAAATGGGATAAAGAATCTGAATGACTTTTATTTGTGATGCGTGATGCATCCTGGAGTGATTTGGAGGCAAACGCAAATGCGGTGAAGACATAACACAGAGTGAAGATGACAACAAGAGGCACAAGGAACAGGGAAACAACACATGACTGACAGCTGGGGGCAGGACTAGCCATAACATTTGTGAATGTGAGTAATGTGAATGAAATTTACATGAAGGTCAAGCTATGAAATTATCAAGATTATGGGTATTTAACTTTCATTCTTAATGGCTTAATCTGTTGTAAACAAATTACATATTATGGGGGCAATAAAATATAAATGCAATATATAATAAGTTTGTGTTAGAATGATTGATTTCCTTCTACACTGCACTGATTATAAGACATGAGACAGGTATTCAAATATTATTCCTGTTATACTTGTTAGATTGTAATGTATCATTGTTTCTTTTCATGCATGAATTGAACATTAGCAGGTTGAGTGCTGGTTTTATATTACATTGTGTGTATGTAGAACAGGAAAACAATCAAATTCAAATTTATTTATATAGCGCTTTTCACAACACGTCACATGAACACAGAATATTGAATACAGGATGGTAGACAGCAATTCACATTTCTATAAAACTGTCTAATGGGGTGTGAGTATGGTGACACACTTATCCTGAATAAACCTTTTCAGATGGTAGTACTCCTTCAAAGGCAGTTCATCATGAATTACTAGGCAACATGTTGCCCCTGGTTACTACTGACTCACTCAGCCTGGGGAAGAAGGGAGTTGCTCCTCAAACTGGTTTACACACACACACACACACACACACACACACACACACACACACACACACACACACACACACACACACACACACACACACACACACACACACACACACACACACAAGTGTTTTTGATTCTCCTCCAACTGGTTTCATGTAAATGGAACTACCTAACAAACCTTATGATGTGCTAATCCTGACATTTTTGGTCTTGCTAGCTTATTATATTTTATTTCCTTCTTCTTTTTTAGCTTCTAACAACTTAGATTTTTCACCTACACTTTTTTATTTTTTAGGTCAGCTTATCTTACATGAGCTGAAGAGCAGTGAAATATGAATAGCACAGTCAGAAACCCTGATCTGTGGGAGATAAACTAACACTGTGTTTACAGTGTAGACAATGTAGTAACACACCCTCGCTAGAACAAATGCACACCCTAGCTTACACAAAATACAGAAAGTACATAGAGCAGAGTATTTTTCCATCCTGATGAAACAAGATCCCCTGGAGGTCTCCCACCTGTGGCTGTTTTTCTGCTCTGAATACACCCGACTTACAATTGGCTTGACGGTTAGTTAGAGGGTTGAGTCAGGTGTTGGAGTGAAATGTGCAGGGTTTCTCCATGAGCAGGACAGGGAAACATTGACCTGAGGTCAGTGATGACAACAATATGAGTGACATGTCCTTACTCGGAGTATACCTGCAAAAAATCTGAGGAATCTGAAATCATTTGCTTTTTTTTTTTTTAAACAGAAAACTGGAAACCAGTATACGTAACAAAATGGAACTCCTGCATATTTCTACATAGCAGATGACTTGTGTCTGTCAGGAAGACCACCCAGTTCATCCAGGAGTGTTTCATTGCAGGCTGGTTCTGCTGCACGTAAGACATTGATAAAAAATTTTTAAAACACACTTTGTGCTCCAATTTGTCTGTCTCAAAACTCTGAAACCATCTTCTCATTTTTAAAACTTCATCTAGATCATTACTTCATCATTACTTTAATAAGTTTCATTACTTCATAAGGTGAAAACATGAACCAGCCTTGTCAGCCTTGAGAAAAATGTAGATGGAATGTCTTTGAGGATATAACCATGATGGTAAACCTCCAGGAAACTACTTATGTACACAGCAAGATCATTTCCAATGTTTGTTTCCTTCTAAATTCAAATCATCCAGTTAAATTCACTTCTGCCCAAGGGGCGGGGCAAAACTGGATCTGGCAAAACCCACAGCAATACCTTCACTATGCATTCAAGTTTATTTTTCAAGTGCAGAAAACTTAAATTGGAATTAAATCTTCATATTGTTCTATTGATTTTTAGCATCTGCCGTTGACTTGAGTGTCCTCCATGTCCTCCATGGCTTCATCACTAGAAGATGATCTCTCTTGTCCAATATGCTGTGAACTTCATCAGAATCCTCAGATGCTTTCCTGTGGACACACGTTCTGCTGTCGATGTGTCCACAAACACTGGAAGGCCAGCTCTGTGTATACCTGTCCACTGTTCCTTAAGCATGTCCACAGGGACCAGTGGCCAATCTGGTACTGAGAAACACATGTGAGACCTACCTGAGAGAGAAAGACAAGAAAGAGAAGGACATTGATGGAGAAGATGAATGTCCTCAACATGGAGAGAAAATCCTGCTTTTCTGTAAAACAGATGAAAAGGCCATTTGTTCAAAGTGCAGGAAACAGAGACACAGCTCTCACAAAATACAGCCTCTGACACAGGCTATACAACAACGCAAGGTGAGAGAATGCAAGAGAGAATGTGAGCATGAGAGTGAGAGGGATAAAGAGGGAATGAAAGAGAGAGGGAAAGAATGAGTGAGTGAGAACTGATCAACAATCAAACTTTAATGTAAGTCAAAGGGGTTTGTGACTGTAATAATGATTAATACAGCAAAATTAAGGCTAGAAAAATAAATGCCCTTTAATACATATAAGGGAAGTGCTTGCGAACTCAGTGCCAGCACCTAAACTTATATTTAAATATTTAATCTGTGATTAAAATCAGCATCATTTGTAATAACATGCTGTACTTCTTGTGAATCTGTGCAGTTGGAAATGAAATCAGAGATGTGACATGACTGACGTGATGTGGGGTGTGAGGTCTTGTAGACACCTAAAGAAAAACTATCTGTGTAATTTGATATTTCTGGCTGTGGCTTCACAGAAAAAATCCAACACCAAAGTTTGTAAACCAGATCAACACAGAAATGCACCACACAAAGAAAAGATTCAGGAATCACACATAGAAATGAAAACAGCTGTTCACAGAGGACTAACAAACAAGAATGAACAATACACATATTAGCATAATCTGGGGCGGGAAAATGAAAGGACAAAGGGCGGAGACAAGAAGGCTGCGTAGCACTTTTGCCATAGGAGCCATGACACCAGAGGGTGCGCTAAGTATTCGTACACTTTTTCTTAAGAACTCTAAGGTACACATGCAAAAATCTGTTGTCATGTCTCTGGAGGGCCATGTGAAGGAGGCAGTCCTTCCTGCTGAGAAAGCTCTGGAGTCTCTACGCAACGGCACCGCTCAGAACACTCAAATCATCAAATACATTAAAGTAAGGAAACAATCACTATTTGTTTTTTCATTTTATGTCAAGTCAAATTTTTTATATTTATATAGCGCTTTTCACAACACACGTTGTTACAAAGCAGCTTTACAATCTTATGGGTCCAGATCCCTAATGAGCAAACCAAAGGCGACAGTGGCAAGGAAAAACTCCCTATGATGGTGGGGAATAGGAAGAAACCTCGGGAGAACCAAGACTCAAAAGGGAACCCATCCTCTATTGGGCGGCCCGTTTGTAACAAAGCTTTGTATGTAACAAAGCTGATGCCAATTGTGGAAGCACAAATATTTAACTCTGTGTTATATGTTTTATATTCAATGCATAAAACACATACACTGTAAAAAACAGAACTTAAAATTGCTCACCTTACTATGATTTTTAGTTTAGCTGAGCCAAAAATTTTTAATTGCACCATAAACTATAACAAAGTAATTGGATCGGCTTACTTTATTGAGTTTCTTGTTAAAAGTTGATCTGACCTTACAACCTGCATTTTCAAAATATACAAATTGTAGTTGAAGCCTAGTTAAGGTCAGGCCAACTCCTCTGCGCATGCTCAATTTGACTCCTTAGTTGAGAACGGGGCGAGGTTTGCGATTTCTGCCAGAATTGGACTCCGGTCATCTTGAAATGGATTTCACCTGCGGCAAGTGTTGCACACTTAAATGAAAAAGGTCCTCAAGTGTGTTTATTTTCAATAGGTTCGTTGTTTTATTTGCATTTCTCGCTCAGTACAATCCAGCTCCAGCGTTACCACCGCTACCTCTCCTTTGTCACGTGACCCGCTACTGGCTTCTCAGATCTTAGTCTGGTCTTTTACTGCCATCTTCTGGTGATCAAGTGCAACAGCACGATTAAACTAGATAACCCATCCAACTCATGACATAACGACCATCAAAACAGAGAATGAGGATGAGGGGATAACAAAAAGACCACCGTGGGGGGGTCCACTACACTCTCCCCTGCTAAAATTAAATGGCGTCCCGACATTTCCCACTTTGGTTCATACTGCTTTCAGCAGTTTGATTGCTTCCAGGTTAGAGTCCCATAACTAAGACACATATCTCATAACAGATATCACATAACATTTATCTCAAATTCAATCTCATGTGTCCAATGGAGGAAGTCATTGTGCACTATGACCACCATCCATTTCTCCGCAGTGTCCACGGGTAGTCTGCCTTAGCTGGGAAAAGGATGACCTTTGACCTAGAGCATATCAGATCTTAGAATCTCACACTTCACACATTCGAAGTACTGAACATCTCATCCCCTCTACTTGCTTATGTAAGAGTCTGTTCACAGTGACAATAGTAATTATACTTATTTGTTACTTTCTCCTACCAGGGCTAATCCTTCTTCAATAAAGCCGCAGTGTGATTCTAAGTGAACTGTCTCATCCCTTATTGAACTATTCTTTCTACATTAACTTTTACTTAAAATATTTGCATAAACATCAACTAACAAATAACTACACTCATTAATTAAACTAGAGTGCATGAACATAACTTGAAGGCCAATAGTTCTAAGGATTTCTCACTGACAAGAACTAAGTGTTGGCAGTCCTAGAGTGTCATATGTAAGCGTTCTAGGTGCATATCTTATTCTGGAGGGGTACTGTCTTGCAGGCGGGGAGGATGGTGGCGACACCGCTTCCTCTCTCTCTGGATCGGCCATCACAGTCTACCTCCTCTCGCTCACCCACTTCTTGTTCTTCCTCCTCACCCGCTGGCTCTGCCATGCCACCTTCTTCCACCGGTCCTGGTTCCTCGACTGGCTGATGTGGGTGGAACTCCATGGCCTCCGCTCGCAAGTTGCTCGGTTGCTCTGCAGGCTCCTCTTCTGGCCAGCCAGCGATGCCTCTCCAGTCCTCCTCCTCATAGTCAGATGAAGGCTCTGGTTCTGTGTGGTGTGTGGTCCTTGTTCTTGTCTTATTGGTGTGTCCTTTCTCAACTCGTCTCTTGTCAGGTTTCTGTGTCTCGAACGGCAAGAAGTCGCAGGGAAGCAGTAGTTTCCGATGAAGCACTCGAATGCGACCCTGGCCATGTCCTGGTTTCACTTCATAAACTGGACTTTCTGGGTGTTTTCTCTTCACCACTACATGAACTCTCTCTTCCCAGAACGATCTCAGTTTTCCCGGCCCACCTCTTTCTGTGAGGTTTCGGATCAGGACTCGGTTGCCAGGATGTAGTTCTGCTCCCTGAATCTTTCTATCGTAGAGTTCTTTTCCTCTTTTCCCACTAGCCTGTGCTGCCTTGTTGGCCAACTGGTATGCCTCCTCCATTCTGATCTTCCAGTTCCTTGCATACTCCTCATGAGACACACTTCCAATCACTGTGTGGAATGCCGAACATACGGTCGATGGGCAATCTCGGGTTACGACCAAAGAGCAGGAAGTAGGGGGCATATCCTGTGGACTCGTTCCGGGTGACATTGTACGCGTGAACTACTTTGTCAAGAGAACTTTTCCAGTCGGCTTTGGCTTCATCATCCAGGTTACGCAGCATGGCCAATAGGGTGCAATTAAAGCGTTCTACCTGACCGTTCCCCTGGGGGTGGTAGGGGGTTGTGCATGTGCCTGAGATTCGACAGTACTTTTGGAGTCCAGCAAACAGTTTGTTTTCAAATTCTCTCCCCTGATCATGGTGTAATTTAGTGGGAAAGCCGAATTTAAGGACAAAGTCTCCAAAGATTTTTTCAGCTGCTGTTCGAGCGCTATTGTTTTTGCAGGCATACGCTTGTGCAAAGCGTGTAAAATGGTCCATGACCACTAGGATGTAATCGTATCCTTCTTTGCACTTTTCTAGATGGAGGAAGTCAATTGAGACCAGCTCAAAGGGGTACGTTGTCGTGATACTAGTGAGTGGTGCTCTTACTGCTCTCTGGGGTCTTTTACGCTTCACACAACTGCACACGTTGTTAATGTGGTGCTCTACGTCTCTCTGCATGTGTGAACAGAAATAGCGCTCACGGACTAGATGGAGTGTCCGTTCAACACCAAAGTGAACCATCTCTTCATGTAACTGGTTTAGGGTTAGCGGCCAAAACTTCGATGGCATCACTAGTTGTGTTCGTGTAGATGTTTGGCGCCGGAGAATGCCGTCCGTGTCACACAACAGTTTAGTCTTCTCTCTCGCAAACACTGACAGCTCACTGTGTGTGTCTCTGACCTTAGGCCACCGCTGCTGGATGACACACTGCTTCACCTGCTGCAGCAGGGGATCCTCCTCTTGTGCTGCCCTCAACTCCTCGGGGGAGATCTGCTCGGCTGGGTCATTCTGCGCTTCACTGCTCGCCACCGTGATTGCTGTTGTGATGGCCAGTGGACACAGGAGCGGTTCTCTTTCTTCCTGCTGGACGGACAGACCTTTGGAGAAACTGGACAAAATTTCAGGCTGGATCTGGTGGGAGCAGGTAAGCATGTACTTCTCTATGTCAAGAGGCATTCTGGATAGCCCATCTGCATCAGCATTAGACTTCCCCGGGCGGTACTTAATAGTAAATCTGAAGTCTGCTAACTCGGCCACCCATCTCAGCAATGTTACACTCAGTTTGGCAGTGGTAAGCACATACGTTAGAGGATTATTATCATTATATACTACAAAGTTTGGAGCATAATACAGATAATCTCTAAATCGCTCACAGATGGCCCATTTCATTGCTAAAAAATCTAGTTTACCAGAGTGTAGATCAGTGGCGTGCACAGACATTTTGGGGGGCAAGTGCTCGGGGGGGTGAGTGGGGTGGGGTGGGGGGATGGGGGTTGAAGGGCACTTTTTAGCGCAAATAAAAAAAAAACTACAAGCACATGTTGAATGAAATTTGACTTTTATTTGTAACATTCTCTGAACGTGAGTTTTCAATGGAAAAAAGTCACGCAGCCAACTGATATAATTCATATCCAATATTAACTATATACAGTCATGTCCTTCAGTTAACTTCTGTTTACCCTCCACTGTCTGCAGGCCTTGTTGCATATATTTTGCAATTTAAATCAATATAGGCCTACAATTAAGACAGTAAAAAGACCAAAAAGTACGAGGAGGAGTTATAGGCTACTGAGTGTTGTCATTACATGAATGCAGATGGGCATTTTTCACAGGTAATGGGGAACTTCCCGTTTCTTCTTTCACAAACGAATGTGTTAATTTATGTTGCCTAACAAAACCTATACAACAAAAAACGTTCAGCTTAACACATAGATTTGCAAACTCTACCTTAATTATTTGTATGTGGTCGTCCTCACGTTATCTATCATTGATTTGGGCTAGAGCGACTAGATTATCAGGTGACCAGTCGTCTAAAAATGCTTAGTAGTTTGGTGCTGTATGAGACATTTTACTGCACAAGAAAATGATTTCACGTTGGGCTTAGAGGGCAAACGGTACGATTTCACTTGATGTGTATGTAACCTGGCTGGTGGGGCACGGGAGAAGAAGCCTATCTGTGACCGTGCGTGCTGTGCTGAAGACGCTTCCTTCCACTTGCTGAACTGAACTGCTGCTGCAGCGCATCTGGTGTTAAAGGAAGAGAGAGGTCGGGCGTGTGCGAGGTGGTGGCTCATTTCAGGGCATTGTTTTTAATCGCTCAGGTTTTCAAAAGATCATTTCAAACCGACCTCAGTAAAATGATAAAAAAAAAAAAAAAAAAACGAAGTTTCAAAAGGGCACTTTCGTTGATAAAGGGCAGAGTTGGTGGTGCTTTAGCACCACCTGGTGTCTATGTGTGCTCGCCACTGGTGTAGATGGTAATTCTTCTCTGGAGCAGAGAGAGTGCGGGAGCCATAAGCAATGACCCTCAGCTTCCCTTCTTGTCTTTGATACAGCACTGCCCCGAGTCCTTCTTGTGAGGCGTCACAGTGGAGGACGAACGGCTCTTCGAAGTTGGGGTAGCCCAGTACAGGGGGGCTAGACAGGTGATCTATCAGCAGACCAAGAACAATTCTATGCTCCTCTGTCCACTTGATTCGCTGATGTGAGGGCACCTGGGTTCGCTTGTTCTTTTGTGACACTGCTGTTCGCTTCTTGTGATCAGCCCTGGCGTCCTGGCTTGACGTGTCAGAGCACAACAGGGCATACAGAGGCTTAGCAATGCGAGAGAAATTTGGGATGTACGCTCTGTAGTATGAGATGAAGCCAAGTAGTTTCCTCAACTTGCCCACGGTAGCTGGTTTTCGTTCCTTCATATCTTGCACTGGGGCCACCTCTGCTGGATCCATGGTGTAGCCGTCTTTTGTCACTATCTTTCCCAGGAATCTGACCTTATCCTTGAACAGCTAACATTTCTTGGCAGTCAGTTTCACTCCGTGTTGCTGATAACGTTGAAGCACTTTCCTCACATCATTCAGGTGGTTTTCAAAGGTTCGACTGTGACACAGGTTGTCATCTAAGTAGGGCTCATCTCGAAGGCCAACCAGGCATTCCTCCATGCTGCATTGGAATTCAGACGGGGCCGCCGACAAGCCGAATGGAATTCTTACCCACTCGTCCCCAAGGTGTTATAAAGGCGGTGAGGGGCCTGCTACTCTCCTCCATGAAGCCCTGGTGATAGGCCTTGCCTTGATCCAACACTGAGAACCAGGAGCTACCATGTAAGCTGTCTAGCATGTCTTGGATGCGTGGAATGGGATGGCGCTCAGGCAGCGACTTTTGGTTGAGCTCCCTATAATCGCAGCATAGCCGAAGAGTCCCATCTTTCTTCCGCACACAGACAATAGGTGACGAGTAGTGTGATCGTGATTTCTGAATCCAGCCCCTGTTCAGTAGGTCCTCTAAGTACTGCTTCACGTCTCTGTGTAGGGGTTTAGGGACAGACACATAAGTACACCGTACTGGTGTTGGGTCAGTGAGTCTGATTTTGAGCTGCAGAGAAGGGATACACCCCACATCATCTTCATCTTTCATGAAGGCTTGACACTCTTCCCTCAACATCTGTTTCACCTTGTGCCGCTGAACGAAGGAGAGGTGAGTGAGATCAATTGGTGGATCATACCTGTCTCTGTCATCCAGCTCCATTTTAGCAGGCTGGAGTTCCTCACTGCTGACTTCTGGGGGTGCCACAGGAGAGGCTGGGGAGACCACAACTGGCTTGGCTTCTGCAGGATAAACAGCTTTGACTAACTGGACTTGCCCCAGTACTGAGCGCGGGCTCAGGGCGATGTCATGGCATGTGTTATTGGCGATAGGCAGGGCTAGGCGGGAGTATGTCCCTTTACTAAGTGATATCACATTCTCGGCCATACTGAGACCATCCGGCCAGGGGGCCTGTTCGTAAGGCATGAAAATCGTTTCCTTACTGGCAATCAGGGGCCCTGTCCTCACCGAGCACCTCACACTTTTCACTTGGCCAGCCGGTATCACCTCCCTCTGCCTTCCCATTCTCACCACACCATCGCTGCACTCAGGGTCACTGGCTTTTATTATTTTTACAAACATTTCAGTCTTTTTGCAGTCAAAAGAGAAAGCTGTGCTTACAGCCTGTGTTATTACCTCCTGTGGGTGGCCCACCCCACTCTTCAACAGCTGTTCGATGTCGTTGTAGCCAAGGATTGGCTCCTCAGCTGCACCCTTCTCACTGGTCACCAGCATAGGCACTTGAAGCATGAACTGCGGGGCTTGCGCTGGCTCAAGTTGGAACTCCACTTCCACCCAGCCCCGAAACGGGATGTCTGTCTGGTTGACGGCTTTTCCTACTAAAGCGCCAGGGCCAAGCAGCTCTTCAGTGTCGCGAACTCTAACCTTTGGGATGTACTTCTTCATCCAGGCTTCACTGATGAGGCACACTTGCGACCCCGTGTCCCATAATGCTCGAGTCCTGACGCCATTGAAGTAGCAGTTCACCATGCACTTCTTCCCAATGAGACGTAGCAGCTGAGATTGATATCGTGGAGAGATATGGCTGACGTACACTGATCCCGCAAGACGCTCACCTGGTCTGTCTCTCTTCTAACTGCTGAATGCTGTCCCCCAGGGTCACCTGCGTGTCACGTGACTCATTGAGCGGTTCCAGAATGGCAGGGGCTACGTTTCCTATGCTTTGGCCAGAAATGTTCACAGTGTCACCGTCACCTCTGTAACTCCGCTGACCCCTACAGCCTCGAGAGAGGTGTCCAGCTAGGCCACATTTGAAACAGTGGTCACATTGTTCCTCACTGCCTCTCTCCTGACATCCTCTGCATGCCCGTCTGGTTCTGGGTTGGAGATGGTTCGGTGGCCGTGGTGACTGGTGAACATTCTTCCTCAGCTCCGCTACTTCCTCCCTCAGTTGCTTAACAGCCTCCATCAGTTCCATTTCCATTTTACTTTTTGCAGCAGTGACCTTTTGACTTTTGACATTGGCCCTGGCTGAGGCGTTCTGTCCGAATAACTCAACGGTGTCTGCTTGCGACTGATCCAGGGCTGTCTCTGCCAATAACTCGTTTACTCTGGCGGGTTTGACTGGAAGACTCCTTTTCATTTTCTGTTCTCTTTCCAAATCAACAGCGGCAGCATCATTAATTTTTTCTATCAGAGTCTCATCAGTCACGCTCTGGTCATCCATGTAGCATTTTAGCTGCAGCTTGATATTGTCACTTAATAGCCTGGTGCTAAGTGACCTGAGAAATTTCTTCTGGATTAGGTCGGGGCTATACTGAACATCAGCACTACAATCAGAAGCAGCTACCATCAATCTTACTTTGAGTTCAATTGCACGAAATAGAAAGTTCTGAGGTGATTCTTTTGTATCTTGAGTGATATTCACAAGTCTCTGAAACATATCTGTCGTGCTATTTTCTTTGAAGTGAGCTTTCAGAATTGTCTTTAAATGTGCCAGTGTCAAATGACTCTTGCTTTCCAGCATATCTCTTAAACTCAGTCCTGGGGAAGCAGCTTTCACTACCGCTTCCACAATTTCTGCATCACTGTGGCCGTTACGTTTTCCCGTATCAATTTGATGCATGGGACTGGTGTATGATAGCTTATCCTTCTATCCCAGCTCACCTATTTGGCCACTAATTCTGACTTCACATCTGATGACCAGTTCGGAAGCTCGGGGAGGGGGAGATTGAGGGTCAGTGGGCGAGCTAATTGGCTTACTTATTTTCTCTCTTAGCTGATTCAATTCTTCCCCGATCATTTTTGTTGACTCGTGGAAGCGTATCTGCATTTCGGCATACCGTTTCTGTA
Source organism: Brachyhypopomus gauderio (assembly GCF_052324685.1). Lineage (NCBI taxonomy): Eukaryota > Metazoa > Chordata > Actinopteri > Gymnotiformes > Hypopomidae > Brachyhypopomus > Brachyhypopomus gauderio. The sequence goes on from NW_027506870.1 coordinate 1,665,445, forward strand.
ACTCCTGTAGCTCACACTCGCTGGCGCCATTTTCCCCATCCACTTCCGGTCCACTCTGCCTCAACGTTTTAGCGGTATTTATCAATTCTCGGATAAATCGTTCTGCCGCATTTTCATCTTCATTTTCATTTGCTTTCTCCACAGATTCATTTATTGTACGGATCAACACATGCCTCTTTGTTGTGTCTGACGAAACTTTAGCTTGGCTACACACCTGCTTTAACTGCTCCAATGTCAGCGGGCACAGTAGCTCCGTTAGCTGATCTTGCAGCTGCTCCAGCTCCATCTCGTGTGTTCAAAACTTTATTTCCTCAGACGGCTTTCGTCACGTTGATCCGCCCCACGTTGGGTGCCAAATTTTGTTGCACACTTAAATGAAAAAGGTCCTCAAGTGTGTTTATTTTCAATGGGTTCGTTGTTTTATTTGCATTTCTCGCTCAGTACAATCCAGCTCCAGCGTTACCACCGCTACCTCTCCTTCGTCACGTGACCCACTACTGGCTACTCAGATCTCAGTCTGGTCTTTAACTGCCATCTTCTGGTGATAAAGTGCAACAGCACAATTAAACTAGATAACCCATCCAACTCATGATATAACGACCATCAAAACAGAGAATGAGGATGAGGGGATAACAAAAAGACCACCATGGAGGGGGGGGGGGGTCCACTACACAAGCAACGACCTACACTACTCTGAACTGAATATTAACGTCCAACTGTGTTTTGTCATTTGTCTTATATGACCCAACTTCAGTTAGCTGTTCTTAGTATTGAATTTAGAGATTTATGTACATGTGAAATATACATTATCTGAACAAGATATTGTAGCGTCGGCCAATGGGGGGTGCCAGAGGGTGACGTCATTACCCTTGAGCCCTTGCGGCTCCTGCCCTGTTATGCGTATTATGTGGTGTTTATGTCTGTATAGTGTTATTAATGATTATTGTGTGTTATTAGTTAAGTCACCCCGGTCCATTTTTTTATGAATATGTGCATTATCCGAGTTCCCCCTCCATGTATGTGTAACGTTGCCGTCTTCATGACCTCCCTCTGTGTTTCACGTGCAATCACAAGCTACTTGCAGGCTTCGAGTTTGATCTGATTGCACTTGTGAGTGCCAATTTACTTGCGAGGTGAGAATAAAACCTCCATTCTTGATGAGAATGGACTTCACTGTAAACCCCAATGTTATCTTTACTAAAACAATCCAGTAATCATTAGTAATCTTTACTTAAAATCTTAGTCATATTACCAGTACTTGGAAATCAAAGTTGCTTTCACTTTCTTAGCCGTAAATGTTAAAATTAATTGTGTTTTTGAGTTTTAACTACACAAAATAACAAGTTTTAACTTTTATTTGTCACGTGATGCATGATATTTGCTCTGATTAGTCAACATTAAATTTATCTGAAAATTTATCTCACCAAGAAGAGCGTGAACAAAAAGAGTGCGAGGTAAGTTGTCGGTATAAATCTGCTGTTACTGATTTATCTATCTCTCAAAGCGCTTCTTAACCAATTAGATTGTGTGGCAGGAACGAACTGTTTTATAGATGTTAGCAACGTATTAATTTGGAGAGATTGCTGATAATGCTAGATTGCTGCTAACGTTAGCATACAGTTACATGTTAGCATTCAGTTAGCATTATCCTCCACACTATTTGCGTTACACATTGATATAAACACACATATTTCTATTTAACTAGATATTCGTGTGTAGGACGCATAATAAATAATGTTTAAATAGAAACAGTTTTTGTTACTAATTTACCAATACTTTAAATTACATTTCAGATCTACATGGAGTTCACCAGGATTGCAGGCAAGAACCTGAAACAGGACTTCTTAAACAGCCTTGATCAGTATAGTGGTCGCCTCATGGAGGTTTTTAGGGCTAAAAGAGGGATTGCTGGACAACTAATGTCACACTTCTTACAACAAACCAATGTAACTAAAAATGACTTTGTTGACAATGTCTCGCTTTATAAGAGTAACATTTGAGTGATGTTTGTACATTTACATTTATGGCATTTGGCAGACGTCCTTATCCAGAGCGACTTACTTTTTTTTTTTTTATACAAGTGAGCAATTGAGGGTTAAAGGCCTTGCTCAGGGGCACCTCAGTCATGGCTTCAGGTCTGGGAATCGAACCCACAACCCTCCGGTCACAAGACCAGGGGCCTCATGTACGAACGGTGCATACGAACTAAAACATTGCGTACGCTATGTTTCACGCAAACGGTCAAATGTACAAAATGTGATTTGAACGTGAGAAAGTGCGTACACATACGACACCTTCACCTCTGGCGTACGCATGTTTCTATTGTTATTGTTATTATTGTTTCTAGGTTAGATAAATTGGCAGTCAACAAAAAATTCTCCCTGAGTGTGTGTCTGTGTCTCTATGTTCAATAAAAAGTAGTGTCTGTGTGCGTGCGTGCGTGTGTGTGCTTGTATGCCCAGTGGTGGATGGTGCTTTGCCACTAGGGTCTGTCCTCTCTCCCCTTCCTGCACCCCATTCAGTCCCCCAGGGGGCTGTGGCTTCCGGTAGAGAGTACGCTGTGCGCAACTGGCTGCCACTTCTCGCCGGTGTGTGTGTGATTGATTGTCTGTGACTTGTACCTGTGTTCAATTGTAAAGTGCCTTGGGAATCTGGAAAGGCGCTATATAAATCGAACATTCATTCATTCATCATTCATATTGTGTTTTCGTCAATTAGCGACACTTAGAGGTGATGCATTGAAATTACAACTAGTAAGATATCCTTCACGCACACATTGTAGTAAGCCCTTATTGGGTAAAATAAGTAAATTAATCAGAAAATTAAACAGTAAATTAATTAGACAATTTCACTGCCTTACGGAAATAATCATTCAACGTGTTTCCACTTAGCCTAGATTATATAAACATGCATTAAATGTTGTGCTGGAGTTCTTGGGAGATGCAGCGTTGGCATTACTGGAAGATATTGATAATGGCCGAATTCGCCGAGAGCGCGTTTTCTGTGACCATTATGATTCTTTAGCCTATGATGATGACTGGCTTATAAGCCGTTTCAGATTTCCAAGAACTGTCCTCTTGTGTTGAGTTGGGTCCAGTTTTGGAGAGAGAAACGCGAGGAGTTGCGCATTGCCTGCGACAACGCTCGGCTTCCTGGTGACTGGCTCATTTCAAAGAGAACTAGCAGCCCGGTCGAGGATATCCCAGTCATCTTTGAGCCGTGCCATGCCAACTGTTTTGGATGGGATCATCTGCATGTCAGCTAGGTATATAAAGTTCCCATATAAAGCGGTTGACCAGGCAAACATTAAAGCGCAATTTGCAGCGATAATGCAACCCTAATATAATCTGAGCGATCGACTGCACACACATTTCTATAAAGGCATCATCTGAGGAGGAATTTGCTTATGTGAATAGAAAGTACTTTAATTCCATAAACGTGCAAATAATCTGTGATGTAAAAACTTACTAATGTAGTGGCATGTTGGCCTCAATCAACCCAATGATTAGTACATCCTTACAAACAGCATAGTTGGGATAAGATTACAAGCTGGCAGAGTGCGTGACGGGTGGCTACTTGGTAAGCAACAAAATTTAAGCATTTAAATAAAAGCATTTGACATTTCCAGCTTAGAATAATTCATTTTAAACATGGGTAATTGTTAAATTACTTAGGAAACAGCAGCTACGTGCTCAAGACGTGGCTGATGACCCTTTGTAATCCACAGACTGACCGGGAGCGGAGATACAATTCTCTCCATTCTCGCACCCGGTCAGTCGTGGAGAGGGCGATTGGGCAGCTGAAAAGCCGGTGGCGCTGGCTGGACAGGACCGGGGGATGCTCGTGTATCGGCCAGAGAAGGTGTGTCGTATTGTGAGGGCATGTGGGGTCCTGCACAATGTTGCGCACAGGTATGCCGTGCCATTGTTAGAGGTGGTGGAGCACCCAGCGAACCCAGAGCCAGGACAAGTTAATGCGCAGCGCAAATTTTAACCAATTCTTTTATTGAGTCGCTGATGCTAGTGAGCGCATTACTGATATTTTTTAGGTGCATTATATTATTCTGCCAGTGTGCATTATTCTCACCCCACAACATTTAAAGCTTCACACACACTATCCCACTCAGACCTTTTGCGCTTTGCCGTAATGCCACAACTCAGAGGTCTTCCGGTCATCCTTGGAGATGATTCACCTGCTTTCTTCAAAGCATGCTCAGTAAGTAAAAGATTATTTGCTTACATACATTTGAAAGGGCCACTTGAACTGAAAACACAACTTAAAATATCCCTAAACTAATTGGTAGCCAGAAAGATTTGCATAAAGAACAAATTCACTCATCACCATACAGACAACGAATGTATTTATGGAATCATTTGTAGGCCTACACCTACCAACAATGAATTGCAAAACGCAGCTAACAGTTACTGTATGTGGTATCTTTTCTTTTAGAAATTATGCCAGTTATTTAAAATCATTGAACCATTGGTTGTAGAGTAACTAAAATCTTTTTTGTCTCTTGTTTAGGAGTCTGACATTCATCATGCATTTGATGATGTGCCAGTTGGGATTGTGATAGTGGAGAAGGACGATGTTCTTCAGACCCCCGATTCCCTTCATCTGCACCCCTTTTCTGTTGGCATCATTCTTGAAGGAAATGTAGTGATGAATGGCCTCCGTGACCTTCCACAAGCTATGTGTATTTTATTTTGACTAATTTATGCATTGCATCTGGACTACCGAGACCACTCAGAAACACATTTGAGTTCATACAACGCGTTCTGCTGTGCTTAGGGTGAAATGTCCTCAGACCTAAGATACAGTCACTGCTTAACCAGCTTGTTTAGGTGTTAAAGGATTTTTTAGAATTTAGTTAGTAGAAATTTTAGTTACAAGCAAGTAAATAAACTTTTTGACTGAAAGCAGTAGTGGTTTAAAATGTTATTTGACACCAAATGTTAATAAACAAGTTCATATATATGAAACCAGTGTTGCCAGTGAAGTTCATTTACAATAATTATAACAATTAAGTATTAATAGTAAAAAAAACTCATAAGTAAAAGTATTAAAAACTTAATATTAAGTAGTTCTTACTTAATATTTTAAGTTATTTGTAAATGTGTAGAGTTAAATTAACACTTGAGTAATTTTAAATTAAGTAAATTGAGTAATTTAAACTTTTGATTAGTTCACTCTACTTAGTTCACTCTATATCATATAAGTATGTATTGTATCTGTCACGGTACGGCGGCCCCCTACTGGTCGCCCCCGTCTACAGCAGCAGCTTGTCCTGTGGGTGTGGCGTTGTGTTCGTCCCTCAGGTGGGCGGAGCCCGCGATCCGTCTCACCTGAGGGTCGTTTGTTTGTCTATATATGTCTTGTCTTTGTACCAGTTGACTGCTGGTTATTATATCCTTAATTCGGATCAGTTCACGGGTTTTGGTTTGCGCACTTTACATATTAAACCATCCTATTTCCCTGAGACTTGGCGTGATCGCTTCCATTTATTTTCGCTCACCCTGCCCGTCACAGTATCCATACAACTCAATTATATTAGTTTTGACAGAAGCCATTACTTATTTTTTTGAGGCAACGAGTTACCTCTGTTTTTTTAAGTAGATTGAACTTATTAGGGTTAACAGTGTTGTCTGCGTTCTCTTTCTTCCACGCCATAATATAGTAAGTTGGCACAACTTAAAAAAATTGGAACTCTTGGTATGTAAAACTTACATTTAAAGGTTCATATACATGGGCAAGATAAATTATCCGAACAAGATATAATAAGATAGCATAACTTGAATCATTTGGAATTATTTGTAGGCAATACTTAAAATCTGAAGTTTATATACCTGTGAAAAATAAATAATTGGAACAAGAAATAAAAAGTTGGCTCAACTGTGAGTGAATTTCTTAAAAACTTAAGAGTTTGAGTTGGGATCAAAACTCAAAAATCGAGTGCAGTAAGTTGAAATTTTGAGTTTTCTCAACTGTTTCTTTTTTAAAGTGTGTACAATCAAGCACTTTCTTACAGATTGTGAAAAGCTGTAGAACTCAAGTGTGCTTCTGGGTTGTGTGTGTCACAGGATGTGTTGAACGTATGGCGGAACAGATTATGCATTGTTGTGGACATTGTGCATTGACCAGATCACACGTTAATGCTATATTTTGTGGGTTTCATCCTTTAAAGACTGTGCACTAGTGCTGCTGAGAATAAACCAGAGCACAGATCATTCGATACTATGTGTTATTCCTGGCTCAACAACACAAGCTTAAGTGTCACAACTACATACACAGCTAGATGATGAGAAATGGGAAACAGATGCAGGTTATTTATAAGCTGGTAAACTAGATGTAGTGAAGAAGGTAGAGGATCTGACTTGAAATGACCTCAGTTCTTTCTAGTGTAATTTTTCCTCTTTTCTCTGTTGTGTGTTTTTGTGTGTCTTTGACGCCCAACCTGGCTTTCCCCCATCAACATGATTTTACATGTTTAATGAAAATTACATGGGGTCTCCTAAAAATAGTGTAGTGAAGCTCGAAGGAGACGGACACATTTGTGTAGGTGAATGACATTTATTAGGGGATCCATCATCATTGTCATTAGAACAGACCAAGGTCAATTTGCCAATACAGATAGAACAATGAGAATGTCAGGGCTGTCTCCAGGGTAGTTCCTCCTGCTGCCACTGGGAGGAGCTCGCGAGCCAGCTCTAGGCAGAGCTCTCGCAATCAGCAGTGATGATCTACAGTAGAGGTCTGCGCGGGACTGCTTTTTTAATCCCGCTCCCGCTTGTTTTAGTCCCGCTCCCGCCAATAAATCCCTTATTTTAATCCCGCTCCCGCCCGCACCTGCTTGTTTTAGTCCCGCTCCCGCCCGCTTCGACCAAAAAATCGCTTGTTTTAATCCCGCACCCGCCCGCCACATACATATTTCTGTCGCCTCCGTCTGCAATCCTAATATGAATTGAATTAATTACATTTAGTACTTGAAATTTTCTTATGTATTTATTAAAACAGCAATATATTGATGGATCGCGCTGCCCCATTTCTTACCACAGTCCAAACACATGCCGTCAGGTGTACACCAACACTTTCTGACATCTATCACAACACGATTTCCATCTCCATGAATTACAATGGAATATGACTTCCATACATCAGACTTTCCTGTAGTTGGCTTAATTGTAGCGTATTCGCCTGTTTTAATTTAATTTTCCACAGCTGAAACTGGTTGACCGTCTACGGTCTCTGCCATTTCTGTATCAAAATGACGCACACTTTATGTTCACGTGATTAGTTGCTTAGCCAATATTTTGAATTAGTTTATTGCCTACTTACTGAATGATTAGTGGTTTTCGTTCTGTTCCTTATGCATGGAAATCATTGCGTTGTTGTTATTATTATAATTTTCTAGACTATTTATTAATTTGCGGGATTTTCTACATATATATGCGGTCCCGCTCCCACATCGCCTGGACTAATTAAACTCCCGCTCCCGCCAATAACAATTAAATTCTGTCCCACGCCGCAAGATATTCTGACGGGTCCCGCGGGATTACCGCGGGAGTGCAGACCACTAATCTACAGCTGTCTAGTATTTTGTTATATGTATTTTAACTTAAAGTACAAATATGTCCTGTAGGTTGCACCTACATGCATTGATCAAACTTCAATCATTGATTATTCTGATCAGTAGGCTACAATTTCAGTACTGTTCATTGAAACTTCAACGATAACTGTGACTATAATGCATTAAATAATAATTCAACTAGTGCATGAATGAATTACCAGTGTCTGCTTGATTAACTAGTGTCAGCCAGTTGATCTAGAAATTCTCTAAAGCTTCTGGACAATCTAATATATACATTTTCAGCAGTTTTTTTATATTTTATATATAGAACAATTGATAAGCAGTCTGATTCGCTCCTTTATTAGAAATAATTATTAGTTTTCACCTGTTTGCTTTGTTTCTTGATTCACCTTTTAAATAGTTTACAATGATTTAAACTAAATTTAAATAGTTGTAAACAAAACCCGTGTGTGTGGATAACAGCTGAATAGCTCAGTCGGTTACACCACTGATTTCAGTATATGAGGTGTGAGAAGGTATGTGGAGAAGATGTGAGAACTATGGATGCTTCAAAACCCAACATAGAGTAACAGCCAAACAACTAGTAGCTCAGCATTCCAACATCTAGAGAATAATGTGGAGTGATCACAAGGTGGACACAAATACAGAAAACAGCTTTGTTTATTAACCCATTAAGGTGAAACACCACGCTTAAACTCTCAGGAAAGACAGTCATCAACACTATTCTCTACCCTGGCTCCCAGATATGGAATAAACTTCCACCAGACAGCAGAATTACAGATCTCAAATGCAGACTGAAGACTTTTAGTTTATCAGCATTGAGTATGGGGCACCCCAGGGCTCTATATTAGGGCGAGGAAGCAGACACAAATTGTAGCTAAAATCTAAACAGTATTTAATGAAAGCAGTTTATTAAATTGGTTAGTAATCAGTCAATAGATCAATGAAAATTGTGACCATAGATGATTGGTTAATTCTGGGTATTTAGATTTAATCTGAAGTTGAGTGATTCATGTCTGGGTTTAGTGTCTGGTAGCCAGAATCTGATTGGTTGGTGTTGAAGTCTAGGGTCTGATAGACTGGATCCATCTCGATGTTCTGGTTTCCAGATGGATCATTTTCATAATCAACATCAATCTGAAACCCCAGAAGCCAAAGACATTACAAGTGCATATAATGCAGAGATTCATGAATCATGACTTTGTTTGAAATTATTTAAAAAAAATCGGTAACACTTTACAATACGGTTCCTTAATTAATGTTTAAGTACTTATTAACTAAGCAATAGATAATGGAGAATTATCGTCATAGTTTTACCTTAATTACTCTTCACTATAATAAACTACTATGTTAGGTCACATGTAAGTAATTAATAAGTAGTCTTCATCAATTTTCGTAACTACTTACTTTCGGTTCCTTAATTAATGTATTAGCTAAGCAACAAGTAATAGAGAATTATCATCATATTTTTCATTAATTACTCTTCACTTCACTGTTAGTTCACATATAAGTAATTAATAAGTTGTCTTCATCTATTTTTGTAACTACTCACTTGATCAGTCCTTTATTAATGCTTATGTACTTGTCACTCCAGGGCATGGACGTAATTTTGATTTAAAAAGTGGGGGGGACATGGATTCGTCGCTATTTAAATATTTGGTTTTAACCGTAAAAACTGGGGGGGACCAACACCAGCTTTTGAAAAAGTGGGGGGGACATGTCCCCCCCGTCCCCCCCCCCAAAATTACATCCGTGCTCCAGCGTGTCTTTGTGTGCATGTGCACTGGTTTGGGTACGCCCCTGTGTGAATGTCTAGCGATGTCTAGACAATCGCCTTTGTAAGTTCTCTCACCTATCTCTAGTCTCGTTGCACACGTTATGTATTATTGTTGACATTGTCATGAGTGTTGTGTTGTTTGTTTTCGTCACTGCTTTAAACGCATCCTTACATACAGGCTACACTTTACTATTATACACTGCACACCATAACACTTCCTCATTGTAATTACAGGTCATTACAATGAGGAGTACTTAGTGTTAAGGAAACCGTACTGGGGTGGGTTTCCCGAAACGTTCTTAGCGCTAAGTACTTCATAACCTCGTACGTTTCATACGAGGTTACTTAGCGCTAAGAACGTTTCGGGATACTCACCCCTGTTAAGTAAATATGTGATTACTTATTCTAAAGTTACTTACTGTGACGTTGCGAGCAGGCAGGATACCGAGATGGGAGCAGCGTTTAAAGCAGTGATGAAAACGAACAACACAACACTCATGACAAAGGTTGAACAACAGCTGATGAAGGACATGGACAGGACACACACTTACATATCTCAACAATAATACCCAAACCAGCGCACATGCACACAAAGACACGCTGGAGTGACAAGTACATAAGCATTAATAAAGGACTGATTAAGTGAGTAGTTACAAAAATAGATAAAGACAACATATTAATTACTTATATGTGAACTAACAGTGAAGTGAAGAGTAATTAATGAAAACTATGATGATAATTCTCTATTACTTGTTGCTTAGCTAATACATTAATTAAGGAACCGAAAGTAAGTAGTTACGAAAACTGATGAAGACTACTTATTAATTACTTACATGTGACCTAACATAGTAGTTTATTATAGTGAAGAGTAATTAAGGTAAAACTATGACGATAATTCTCCATTACCTATTGCTTAGTTAATAAGTATTTAAACATTAATTAAGGAACCGTATTGTAAAGTGTTACCAAAAAATCCAAAGCATCAAGAATTGCATTTACATCAACGCATCTGCTCTTATCATTAAATCCTTAAGCATGCAAAGTAATAATAAAAGAAATATTTCAGTAACTACATCAACATTAGGCAAGTTTAAAGGAACACATTGCAAAAAGAATTAAAGTTTAGCTCTGCTTTAGCCTATTATTTGCATTTTCTGTTGTCAGTGCAGGAATATCAAATTCACTCAAACTAAAAACGGATAGGGGAAATACAAGTTTAAACACAGTCTAAATTACCAAGACAGTAACTAAAGTTTTACCAAGTTTAGACATTAACAACTGCTAGACGTACCTAGACGTTTCTCTTTAACGTTAGCTAGATAGCTAACGCTAGCTTAGCAGGTTAACCTAACTAGCTGCTACATGTCACAAGCCAAGTTACAGGCAAAGTAAACGGACAAACTACAAGTTTTATTTACCTCAAAAACGAACTACAATTAAAAGATTTTTAACAATTACAATTTCAAGCATGAGAAGAGCAGCCACAGTGAGGAGAATGAAGACCACTGGCACTAGTATTTCACTCTGAGGCTTCAGCAGCTCTCTCCCTCTCGCGCTCTCCCCCCTGGGGCTGCTAACCAGGCGCGCGCGCTGGAGTTAAAAAAAGCGCGCGCAATTCAAAATAGCTTCATTAAGAAAAACAACAACATTTCTTACCGCAACTTATATTAGTGTTTACAGCAGAACATGTACTTATCGAGTTAAATGGGGTATTTAACTGTTTTAAAAAATAACTGCTAAGAAACTAGTTTTCCCGCACCAGTCACACTGTCCACCATGTTTGTTCAGAAATCTGAGTATGCTAATTAGATGGTTTTAACCAATAGTCATGCAGGAGCGCATTGAGTCAGACGCTCCGTAAATATTAAATAAAAAACAATGAGTTTAGTGATTGTCTTTACTTAAAAATGTTGAGTTTATTGAGATTAAAACTTGAATATTGTTGTATTAACTTTAATGTTTTAAGCTGTTTGAACTGTTTTGCAGTTTTGCTTACGAATAGAATAATTTTAATGAGTTCACTACACTGTCAGAGAATACAGTGTATAAATATTTGTATCACATTCAGCGTATACAATCTTTATTTATTTGTAGAATTTGTGTCCACTTCACTTTGAGTATTATTCAATAGGGCTCTTTATAATAGAAGTTTTAAATGGAATAAAGCAGTGTCACAGCAATACTATCAACTAGAATGCCAAGGAAGCTCAAAAGGGTATCCAACTATCAAAATAATTTTTGAGATGATACTGTAACAGTTAACTGTGTAAATATAACTGTGATAGTGTCTGTGATAATACTGTATGTTTTGCATGACTGTCATTCTATGTAAAAATACAAAATTAACTGAGGGACCTTTTTCTGTACCATGACTGTCTGTGTCTTGTTCATGTCTGGGTATTTTTGTGTGTCTCATGATCATTGCCTGTATTTGTTTTGTTTTGATGAAGATCTGTCTCCCATGTCCTGTGTTATGTTTCATGTTGAAAATAAACCATTCATGTGAAACTACACCTTTGCATTCTGCCTTTATCTTGCACTGCATTACAGTATGTATATTAAAGTTATTCTTAGTGAACTACAGTATGTCAGTATGTACATTAAAGCTACGCAGAGGGAAATATGGTAATAGCTAAGGACCAGCTATTGGCCTGGACCTAGGTTTTAAAACAATAACATATGCTTTGCATTGATAAATAATAAGATAATATTATGTAAAATGGGGGCGATGTGGTGGTGTCGGCTGCCAGCAAGATGGTCTGAGTTTGATTCTCGGTCTGGTCCGCTCTGTGTGGAGTTTGCATGTTCTCCCTGTGCCTGCGTGGGTTTTCTCTGGGTTCTCCGGATTTTCCCCACAGTCCAAATAAGTGTGTGTTAGGTTGATTTGTCACTCTAAACTAAGTTTTAAATCAATAACATATGCTAAATTGTGAGTGTGTGCATGTGTGTTGGCCATGTGGTGGACTGGCGACCTGCCCATAGTGTACCCTGCCTTCGCCAAATGATGCTGGGATTGGTTTCAGGAGGATGGATAGAATGTAAAAATGCTGTTCTGATGAGAATGAATAGGTGATGGTGTTTTTCCAACAGTAGTTTAAAAGAGGAGGGGGTAGTAAAAATAAGAGTAATTGTGTAACGCGTGGTGTACAGATTGGTACACACCTCATAAGAAAGTGAAGGGAGAAATGAACCCAAATGCCATTAGAAACAAATAGGGAGAAGTGCTTATAACTCGGGCTGTGTGTATGAAAAACACTGTGCATACACGCAGAAGCAAAATGAAACTCAAATTGATGCGGAAAACTTCAACGCGTAAAAAGGGGAAAAACCCAAAAGAAAATTACGTGGAAAACTCAACACGTAAAAAGGCAAAACTAAAGCCGTATAGATACAGGAGGAAAATAACTAAGGCAACTGAAAGAACGCGGAAAAAGTCAACGCGTAAAACAAACTAAGGAAGCCAGGGAAAGTGACTGGCCACAGGCGAACGCTGCAACAAAACAAAACCCTTCCCAAAAATATAAGAGTAACTGAGAGGAAGAGATAAGGCTGGAGGAAAACTTGAGATGGGCCAGAAGTGGCGCAGGAGGTAGACACTTGAATAAGTAAAAGTAAAAGATAGAGAAGAGAAGACAAGAGAGGGCTAGAGAAAGTGAGAGTAAGGTGGCGAGACACCTTAACACAACTTAGAGAGGAGACAAGAGAGAGAGAAGGCTAAGAACGTGACGGCATGAGACCAAAACGAATCAGCAGTGATCCATTTCACCAAGCTTCCTTAAGAAGCCTTGGAAACGGCTGAAACGGATCACCACTGATTGCGCCCAGCGAGTCTAGGACTGACTCGGGTGCCTCTTGTGGAGGTAGAAGGTGTGGCATCCAAGCCAGCCCTGACAGATCCCCCCCCTCTAAGCCTGAGACCCCGCGGGCCAAGGGCGATGGCCCTGTCACGGCGGAAGTCGTGAATAAGGGTCCGATCAACTATGTGAGAAGCGGGAACCCAGGAACGTTCCTCGGGCCCGTAACCCGTCCAGTCCACAAGGTACTGGTCCCGACCTCGAACACAGTGGTGGTCCAACAACCGGCTCACAGTGTACACTGGGCCACCAGCAATCATGCGGGGGGCGGTGGGGCCAGAGCACGGGGCATGTGACACAGAACAGGGCGGAGACGCGAGACGTGGAACACAGGATGGACCCGCATGGAAGGAGGAAGCAACAGCCAGTAAGCAACCGGATTTATACTCCTGATGACCTTAAAGGGACCCAGATACCGAGGGGCCAACTTCTTGGTCCCACCCCAAACTGGCAGATCCTTGGTGGACAACCAGACCCGCTGCCCGTGATGGAAGGACTAGGCTTGGAGACGGTGCTTATCCGCACTGCGGCAGTACCCGGCAGAGGCGGACAACAGGGCTTTGCGAGCCTTACGCCATGCCAACCGACATCGCCGCACCAAGGCTCGAGCTCCCGGAACCGCCACGTCCTTTTCCTGGTCAGAAAACATGGGAGGAGTGTACCCGTAGAGGCATTTAAAAGGCGACATGCCGAGAGCCGAGTGCCACAAGGTGTTGTGGGCGTATTCCGCCCACAAGAGCTGGTCAGACCAGGAGGATGGATTAGAGGATGCCAAACACCTGAGTGTTTGCTCAAGGTCCTGATTGGTCCTCTCAGTCTGACTATTGGTTTGGGGGTGAAACCCCGAAGAAAGACTGGCCTTGGTGCCCAGAAGATTCAAAAAAGCTCCCCAGAATCGACTTGTGAATTGCGGCCCCCTATCGGACACCACGTCAGATGGGAAACCGTGGTGCCTGACAATGTTATGGAGGAATAAGGAGGCCCAGTCACGAGCGGAGGGGAGTTTAGGCAGGGTGAGGAACCTAGCTACTTTGGAGAATTGGTCCACGATAACCAGGATAGTAGTGTTACCCCGAGAGGGGGGTAACCCAATGACAAAAACTAGGGCCACATGAGACCAAGGCCTAGACAGGATGGGAAGAGGACGCAGCAGACCGGACGGTTTGGCGTGAGAGACCTTATTACAGGCGCACGTCACAAAAGCTGAAACAAAATTCCCCACCCCTTGGTCCACCCCGGACCACCAGAACCGTCGCTTAATGAGCTCAAGGGTGCAATGTGTCCCTGGGTGAGCAGTGAAGGGAGAGCTATGACCCCACTCCATCACCTTCTTCCTCATAAATGGGTGCACAAAAAGATGGCCAGAAGGGACTCCACTAGGACCAGGATAATGGGTAAGTGACCATTTTACAGCAGCCTCAACATCCCACTGAATGGGAGCCGCTATCTTGGATGAAGGTATGACCGTGCTAGGCTCGACCGAATCAGGTGGCACCTCCCACTGGCGAGACAGCGCATCAGGTTTGGCGTTTTTGGTGCCAAGCCGATAGGAGAGTGTAAAATCGAACCTAGTAAAGTGACCACCTGGCCTGTCTAGGGTTAAAACTGCAGGGGCGTTCATTAAACCAAACGGCATAACTAAATAATCGTAATGGTCTGATGGGGTAATAAAGGCGGTCTTCCACTCATCCCCTTCTCTGATCCTAACCAGATTGTAAGCACTACGAAGGTCTAGCTCTGTAAATATAGTGGCCTTTTGTAGTGCTTCAAATGCTGTAGCCAAGGGTAACAGGTGGCGATCTTTGATTTTCACCTGGTTGAGACCACGGTAATCTATACATGGCCTCAACCCACCGTCTTTCTTCCCTACAAAGAAGAAGCTAGATACGGCCCCTGGGAGGGCTTGCTCCGGGAAGCAAGTCTATGACCATGTCATATGCTCTGTGAGGGGGAAGGAAGCCTGCCTTTTGCTTACTGAAAACCTCAGCAAGGTCATGGTAGTCAGTGGGGGCCTGCGTAAGATCCATGTATGTAGATGGAATGGTTGAGCATTGCTGAATCATTCTAATCATCTGATAGGTACTCGTGTGAGGTTCCTGTCACTGAAGTAATATCTAAAACTATTAAAAAATGATGAGTTTTAGCACAATGATCAACAGTGTACAGACACAGCAGCCCACAGTACAAAGTGGCCCTGTTTCATCCCCAAGCATTTAAATCACAGAGAGATTGAGGTTTAAAGGTTTCCTGGTTCCACTCACTGTGCCATGTGTTCCCTTCAGTGTGCTGTGACAGACAGGGCCTGCAAAGGAAAGACAGAGTCAGAGTTGTTCCGTACTGTTCAGTTCCACTAGAAAAAGTCAAGCTAACCTTTAGTGGAGGGACCCTCCAGCACACAGTATGCACTTCAGAATAGTTTAGAGGCCCCTTGCAGCCCAGCCATGCAGGAATACTCAAATTAGTGAGAGTTAGGGGTGTGGGTGGTGATGCAGTGCCCCTTAAGTGCGTGGAGGACCTGGCAGACAGTGGAGACTGGTGAGTGTAACATTTGCAGCAATTGTTGAATTTGTTGTATGTAATACCTTTTGTCTTATTGCATTTCAGTTTGTACAGCGTGACTGCCGATCCACCAATCAGAAGTAGAATTATACATATACAAACAGTGATGATGACTGATGAATCTGAAACAAAAAATAGCAGATTTTGAGAATTATTCTGAAGATTATTCTGTATTTCAAAATACAGGAGTGATGGTCACACACACACACACACACACACACACACACACACACACACACACAAATGCTATATTTCAAGTTCAACCATATATAAACTAATATGAAAACATAAACTTACATTGAAAAACACACTCATGAATGTTGACACATATACTGAGTTAATTGACTGAGTTAAGTGCACTGAATGTCCATCCTACCATCTGGAGCTGGTCCATCTGGAGCTGGTGTTTCAGTGCCCTCTGGAATGCTTCTCTCTGGATGTGCAGGAGTTCATAGTGTGAACATAGTGTGAGGTACAGTGGTTTTACGATTGCTGAACATGCGGCCAAGTGTCTCCAGGGTTCTGTCCTTCCTCTTATCAGTTATCTTTAATCAGTTTAAACAATTTTGCAGTTGTGGAGTAGTTATGATAATCTTAAAGATTTTAGCTTATAAAAAGTCCCCAAGACTTAAATTCCACAGGACCTGAAGCTGGTTATTTGTTCATGGCTTTAAACAACTTTTAATAATATACACTACCGTTCAAAAGTTTGGGGTCACTTAGAAATGTTCTTATTTTTGAAAGAAAAGCAGTTTTTTTTTTTTCAATTTAGCTAACATTAAATGCATCAAAAATACACTCTATACATTATTAATGTGGTAAATGACTATTCTAGATGTAAACATCTGGTTTTTAATGCAATATCTACATAGATGTATGGAGACCCATTTCCAACAACCATCACTCCAGTGTTCTAATGGTACATTGTGTTTGCTAACTCTGTAAGGAGGCTATTGGATATTTAGAAAACCCTTGAAAACCCTTGTGCAAGTAGGTTAGCTGAAAACAGTTTTGCTGATTAGAGAAGCTATAAAACTGACCTTCCTTTGAGCTAGTTGAGAATCTGGAGCATTACAATTGTTGGTTCAATTAAACTCACAAAATGGCCAGAAAAAAACAACTTTCAATTGAAACTCGACAGTCTATTCTTGTTCTGAGAAATGAAGTCTATTCCATGCGAGACATTGCCAAGAAACTGAAGATTTCCTACAATGGTGTGTACTACTCCCTTCAGAGGAGAGCACAGACAGGCTCTAACCAGAGTAGAAGGAGAAGTGGAAGGCCCCGCTGCACAACTGAGCAAGAAGACAAGTACATTAGAGTCTCCAGTTTGAGAAATCGACGCCTCACAGGTCCTCAACTGGCAGCTTCATTAAATAGTACCCACAAAACGCCAGTGTCAACGTCTACAGTGAAGAGGCGACTCCGGGATGCTGGCCTTCAGGGCAGAGTGGCAAAGAAAAAGCCATATCTGAGACTGGCTAATAAAAGAAAAAGAATAATATGGGCAAAAGAACACAGACATTGGACAGAGGAAGATTGGAAAAAAGTGTTATGGACAGACGAATCAAAGTTTGAGGTGTTTGGATCACACAGACAAACATTTGTGAGACGCAGAACAACTGAAAAGATGCTGGAAGAGTGCCTGACACCATCTGTCAAACATGGTGGACGTAATGTGATGGTCTGGGGTTGCTTTGGTGCTGGTAAAGTGGGAGATTTGAACAAGGTAAAAGGGATTTTGAATAAGGAAGGCTATCATTCCATTTTGCAACACCATGCCATACCCTGTGGACAGCGCTTGATTGGAGCCAATTTTTTCCTGCAACAGGACAATGACCCAAAGCACACCTCCAAATTATGCACAAACTATTTAGAGAAGAAGCAGGCAGCTGGTGTTTTATCGGTAATGGAGTGGCCAGCAGATCTCAACTCCACTGAGCTGTTGTGGGAGCAGCTTGACCGTATGGTACGAAAAAAGTGCCCATTAACCCAATCAAACTTGTGGGAGCGGCTTCTGGAAGCATGGGGTGAAATTTCTCCAGATTACCTCAGCAAATTAACAGCTAGAATGCCAAAGGTCTGCAATGCTGTAATTGCTGCTAAGGGAGCATTCTTTGATGAAAGCAAAGTTTAAAGTAGAAAATTATAAAAAAAAAAAAAAAAAAAAAAACATTATTTCTACCTTGTCAATGTCTGGACTATATTTCTATTCATTTTGCAACTCATTTGATAAATAAAAGTATGAGATTTCAGGGAAAACACAAAATTGTCTAGGTGACCCCAAACTTTTTCAAACGGTAGTGAATATTATATCAGCACTGACCACTTGACAAATTTAAAGTCTTTGACAAACATATAATTACTTGTAATGATGCAAATGATACAATAATTTGTCAAATATTTTGAATCTCACCAGTAACGTAGAGCTGAACGTCTGTGAAGAGGGAGTAGTAGTTCAGAGTTGAGTCCCCATTCAAGGCCCCACAGGAATAAACACCTCCATCAGCTTCTCGCACGTCGCTAATGGTCACACTGACAATTTTAGCACTTTTGTCATCAGACATGGAGAACCTGTCTTTATGAGTCTCTGTTCCAGTGGTACTAATGACGTCAACAAAAGATAAAGATTCCTGTTTAAACAGGTATTTCTTGATGGTCTCAAACACCTCTTGATAAGAACATCTAATGGTGACAGTCTGTCCCAAATAACCTGTTATAGTCGTTGGGCCAGAACAACATGGATCTGTAAAACATACAAAGGGAATGAATTTGATTTATTTGAACAGCTCCCAGTTATCACACGTTCAGCAGTTCTATAACCATGGAGTTGTGAACAGAGGATCACACTCCCTATTGTGTCTATTTCTATTTGATGGCTTACATCTGTAAACCTATTGCCTGATAATCAAAACTAAATTGTTGTGAAATCTGCCTTTGGGTATTTCCTTATGCACCACAAGAGGATGCTATTGCCACACTACTGATAATGACTCAACTGTTGGTATTATTTAGCTCATCAAATAGGATTTATTTTTTTTCTAACACTCTGGAAGGTCTTGCTGGTTTATTGGTGATTATGTTTTGGTTGAGGAACTGCATTTTGTTGGACTTGTTTGCTTCTCTGGGTTGCTTCCTGTACTATATATATATATATATATATATACATATATATATATAGATAGATAGATAGATAGATAGATAGATAGATAGATAGATAGATAGATAGATAGATAGATAGATAATAGATGGATAGTGATATATAAATTCCCCACAGGGAAATTCTTGCATATATATATATATATATATATATATATATATATATATATATATATATATATGTGTGTGTGTGTGTGTGTGTGTGTGTGTGTGTGTGTGTGTGTGTGTGTGTGTGTGTGTGTGGAGTATATGCCCCTGGCAAAAAAGATTTTACAGTGTCTCACCTTTGTTCACTTTCAGGTTTATAAAATGATTCCAAACCCCACTCTCTCCACAGTTGTATATTCCAGCGTCCTGTAAACGTAATTGTCTGATGACCACTGTGAGTGTTCCCGGAGAATAAAACAGAGAAAATCTGTCCTCATGAACCTGTGTGACTTGGTTTTGAATAGCTATGTTTTTTTCACAGAACTGTTTATTAATCTTGCAAAAATGTCTTTCCTTCACTCCATATTGTTGGTGGTTGCAGAATATAATAATAGATCCTCCTGAGTAGCCAATCACATCATAGCAGCTCACTGGATCTGCCAATCAAATTACAAGATTATAATGCCTGGGCATTGTCACTTCTTCATGGGAATAGTATATAAAGATATTAATTTATGCCTGAACCTGGTGCTGCATACATGCAAATGTAAATGGAGATAAAACTTTTCCTTAGTACACAGTAGAATATCTGACCTGAAATCACGTAGAGAATAAAGATGTGGAAGATCTTCATCGTGAATTGATCTTCACTGTCTGCACAAATTCCAGTTTGTCCTGGAAGTTTGTTCTTGTCTGCTGAGGGAGCTGGAAGTTTCCTCAGTGAGTCTCTTCCTGTACTTCTCTCTGATTGGCTGCTTTGACGCATCTGTCCTGCACTTCTCTGTGATTGGCTGGTTTACTCTGTCTGTGATGAATCTCAGAGTTGTGCAACTTCACAGCCCCTCCCACCTTCACCATTGATCAAATGACAAATAAATAAAACAGAAACAAATAAAAAAAATCTTCTGATCTTTCGACGGTACAATCTTAGAATGATTGTTCATTGCTAACATCAATGTTAAAGAACTAAACAGACAAAAAAAATGAAGTATATGAAGTAATGCAAAATTCAAATAATAAAATGTATTAATGCTGTCACTCAGCACACAGGGCCAATGAGAAAGTTCATGTCCTGGATAACTTAGATCTCCTGAGCACTTAGATCCCCTGAATATGAGCAATGCCTGTCATATTCAAGACGCCTGCAATCTTCTGGGAGTGACACCCCTCTTTATGACTCCTATGACTCCTATTTCTTCGTTTATGACTCCTTTCCCTATATGCAGGAAAAAGAACACAAAGATGGTCATGGACTTCAGAAGAGACATTGGAGGCTCTGCGGTGGATGTGGTCTCCAGCTATAGGTACTTGGGTGTGTACCTGAACAACAACCTTACCATGAGCAACCACACTACTAGCCTGATTAAGAAGGCACACCAGAGGCTTTACTTCCTCAGGAGACTCAGGAGGCCAGTCCTCACCTCCTTCTACAGATGTGATTGTTGAAATTTTGAATCAGAATAAGAATCAGAATACTTTATTAATCCCAGGGGGAAATTGCTTTTGTTACAGTGCCACCATTTGCGTATTATTTTAATAAAACACTTCTATAAAATATAAAAAAATATGTACAAATAATAAAGAATAAACATCATAATATTGAATTTAAAATAAAATGTAAAATAAGTAGGTATTGCACATAATATGTAATAAATAAAGAATAAACATCCTAATATTGAATTTAAAATAAAATGTAAAATAAGTAGGTATTACACATGTAATAAAATAAAATAAAATTAACAATAAAATAAAATTAAACTGATAATAATCAGATAATAAGCAGTAGTGTCCTGTATTGTGTCATGTATTGAGGGAGGAGTTATAGAGCTTCATGGCCACAGGTAGGAATGACCTCCTGTGTCGCTCTGTGGTACATTTTGGTGTGATGAGACGAGCACATTCAGTGCTCCTGTGTCTCATCACTAGATTGTGTAGTGGACGGGAGACATTGTCCATAATGGCATGCAGTCTAGACAGTGTCCTTCTATCAGAGACTGCATCCAAAGAGTCCAGCTCCACACCCACTACATCACCGGCCCTGCGTATTAATTTATTCAATCTGTTGGCGTCCTCCCTCCTCAGTCTGCTACCCCAGCATGTGACGGCATAGAGGATAGCACTCGCCACCACAGACTCATAAAAGACTTTTAGCATGACCTGACAGATGTTAAAGGACCTCAGGCGCCTCAAAAAGTAGAGACGACTTTGTCCCTTTTTGTAAAGGGCGTCAGTGTTCTTAGCCCAGTCCAGTTTATTATCGATGTGGACCCCTAGATATTTATATTCCTCAACAGTGTCTACACTGACCCCATTGATGGACACAGGGGTCACTGGTACCTTGTTCCTCCTTAGATCCACAAGATCAATGTACAGTATCTTGAATGTTGTAATTTGTGCTGCTGCTCGGTCTCTCTTGGCCAGGTCTCTCTTGTAAAAGAGATCTTGTATCTCAAGGGACTAACCTGGTTAAATAAAGGCAAAATAAAATTAAATGTGTGGTGGAGAGCATCCTGTGTTCGAGCATCAATGTGTGACACGGTAGCTGCTCTGCTACAGACAGGAGAGCTCTGCAGATAGTGGTGAAGATATCTCTGCAGATAGTGGTGAAGATATCTCTGCAGATAGTGGTGAAGGCTGCATAGAGGATTTGTGGAGTCAGACTCCACACCACCACAGATATATAATTCCGTTCCACCTCATGGCTGACATGATGCGAATGACAATAAAAATCCTTGAATCCTTGAATCCTATTATCTCACCAGACTGAAACTCAATTTTTCTATCATTATTTCCCAAAGCTCTGTTATAATCCATAAACATGGACCTGTTTTGGCTACAGAGGTAGACATTCCAGGTTCAGAAAGTAAAAGTCCTTACCAAGATTTTGCTCAGGCTTCCTGGATTGTGTTGATTGCACTAATTTTACCTTGCAATAATTAGAAAATCCAGCAAGCTTGAATAAAATCTTGGGAAGGAGTTGTACTTTCTGAACCTGGAATGTTCACCTCTATTTGGCTGAACCATCATTTTAGTGCACGTGCTGTAATGTACAAAGTCAGGATGACCAAACTTGACCACTGTGTCTTTCCGTTTTCACTTCTCTGTTCGGTCTGAAATAGACCAGGGTGCCATGTTGCTGGAGGTCCGGACTGTGCTATTTACATATTTTGCTGTATGATTCCTTTCTGAAAAGATCTTGCTTTTTTAGAGAGAAGACATATCTACTTTCCTCTCAGACACAAGTATAATGTCAAATCAACTTTAAAATGACAAGAACCCTAAATGTTAAGAGAGGGATGACAGTGCCCCAATAGATTAAGAGGGCAAATGACAGTGCCACTTTTATTCCTTTCCTTTAATTTCCCACAAAGTAATTAGTCTCATATAACCTAAACTTAAATAAACATAACACCACTAATAATTTGCTCAGAATGGTGTACTGTTACATGTACAAAGATTGAGGCAAATCAGTTATCTAAAATGGAGCTCTACATCACTTGTCTTGTAGAAAAGGAACCACTAACCAGACAGCAGGAACTGATGAGGAGGATGATGGTTCCCTAAAGAGTGTACAGGGTAAGGGAGCAGGAACTGATAAGGAGGATGATGGTTCCCTAAAGAGTGTACAGGGTAAGGGAGCAGGAACTGATGAGGAAAATGATGGTTCCCTAAAGAGTGTACAGGGTAAGGGAGCAGGAACTGAGGGTGAAGGATGGTGGTTCCCTAAAGAGTTTAAAGGGTAAAGGAGCAGAGACTGAGGAGGACGATGGTGGCTCCAAACCCTGGCAGTTTCACAATCTGTCCACACTCCCCTTTATCCTGGCACTCACAACATCATCAGGTATTCAGTCTTCTGGCGCACTCAGTCAGACATCAGAGGTTAGGGTAAGGAAACAAAGTAAATAAATAAACCAAAAACAAACTGAGAAACACTAAATACATCCGAAGAGAAGAGACGTTGACAAGAATGCCATTTCAGCTCCAGATAACAGCTCTTTATTCAGACGTGCAGTGTTTAAAATAACATAGATAAACGGAACAAATCAGAAAAGAGAACTGAAATTAACAGTGAAATGGGAAGATGGGAAGAACAGCATTAGACATACAAAGAAAAGGAAGAAGAAGATGAAGACTGAATGGTTGAAATCAAACTTAAACTTATTGAATAGAGACCTGATGAAGCAGCACCTTTGCCATCCTGCATAGGTCAAAACATCCCAGTGGTGGATGGTGCTCTATCCTGGGTGGTGTCCTCTCTCCCTTCCCTGTGTCTGTATGTCTAGTGGTGGACACATCTCCCAGGTGCTTGTATCCAATTGTCTTGGGTAGAGGCATGCAAAAAGATTGAGTGGAAGTCAATTTAAACCACCATTGATTTAAATGTACATTAAATGTACATAGCTCACATGTCAGTGATGAGCATGTGGCTCCGGCAGGCTAATCTATAGCAGCATAACTAAAGGGAGGGGTTCAGAGGTGACCACAGGCATGAGGGCTCACTGAGACATTGCTTTCCAGTCAAGTCATAGTCACAACTAGAGTGATGCCATGTCACAGCTGGATGACGGCATCAACATCTCAGATTACCAGAAATCTCAACGTCTGGGGCCCCCCGAGCCCCACACCTTACAAGGGGAATATTAGCTGAAGGCTTGATTAAATAGGGGAGTCTTAAGTCTAGATTTAAAGATTGGGGGTGGGTTTCCCGAAACGTTCGTAGCGCTAAGTACTTCTTAACTTCGTATGTTTCATACGAGGTTACGAAGTACTTAGCGCTACGAACGTTTCGGGAAACCCACCCTGGAACTGTGTCAGAATCTCGGATTGGAGCTGGAAGGCTATTCCATAATTGAGGGACTTTAAAGGAGAAAGCTCTGCCTCCGGCTGTAGTCTTACAAATTTTGGAACTAAGAGAAATCCAGCATTTTGGGAGCGCAAAGGGCAAGATGGGTTGTAGTACGCAATGAGTTCACTCAGATATTGTGGGGCAAGACCATTTAACACCTTATAGGTTAACAGAAGAATTTTAAATTCAATGCGATATTTAATCGGAAGCCAGTGTAATGCCGCGAGAGTGGGACTAATATGATTGAATTTCCTAGCCCTAGTTAGGACTCTAGCTGCAGCATTTTGTACAAGTTGTAGCTTCTTTATGGACTGTTTAGAGCAGGGGTCTCCAACCTTTTTTCCTTTGAGAGCTACTTTTACAAAATAAAAGTGGCAGAGAGCTACTCGTATTTTGTAACATTTATTCTCATAGCTTATTTCAAACAAACTCAGTAAGCTTTCTTTCCTGAACATTTGCAATATGCTTCAGTCCACATCTCACGTTATGTATTAAAAATTTTTACTACAAACACACTACAAAATTATTACTACTTATACAAAATTATTACTACAAACACATATATGTTCATGTCATTGTATCACATTTCACAAAACTATTTGCTTGCACAAGACTTTGGAGAATGAAATGTTATTATGGATCACTTAGAATAAAAAAAAAAACTTAACCGAATACAACCTTATTAAAATAATCAATATATCAGTATATTCTAAAGAACCACATAAACAACAAAAAATACATTCACAATAAATAATATTTAGTTCAGTTCAATACTGAGCAGTGTGTGTGTTTGAAGGTGTTCATAAGTTCAGACTTTCTTAACTAGTGAGATGACTGACACTGCAAGGAGTCAACAAGAGAGCTGTATGCTGGAGTATATCCACTTAAGTTCACTCTTATAGAGTCATTTAAATGTTCATCTGTCAGTCTTGTTCTAAGCTTTGATTTCAAGACATTCATGTCAGAAAAAGCTGTCTCACAGAGGTATGTTGACCAAAACAATGCAGACATTTTCAGAGCTGCTTGGTGAAGATTTTCATAGTTATCTGGCTCTACCAAGCTCCAGAAATGCTGTGAATGTTGCTGAGATTTCAGCTGCACATTATTTTGAAGGTTTATAACCTCCATTTCCAATTTCACAGGCTCAACACAGAAAAGTTCAGCCATTTGTCCTGAAATCTCACGTATGTCCACATCCATGGAAGGGTTAGCCATAAATGTCACTGTTATGGCAGTTGGGCTGGTTATTGTTTTGTGTGTGTTCTTCTCTCTTTGTCTTTTTCCTCCTATTCCCTTCCCCAAATCCAGGTGGAGCTGTGCCCAGGTGTGGCTGCTGTGGGTGGAGTCAGTCCCTCAGAAGTATAAAGGTGGAGGATCCAGGAAGTGGGAGAGAGAGGGGGAAAATGATGTGAATGGGTTGCCCAGAATGTTGGCCTTGTGTGTGTTTGTTGGCAACTGTGTAACCTGTGTGTGTGTGTGTGTACACTAGATGGTTGAGACAGTGCTCTTTGCTAGATCCCTTTTACAACTTGGCTTGTATATGTTCGTTTGTAACTATGTTGGGTTTTTTTTGTTATCTTTTATGTGGACTGTAAACACCTATGGCTGGAAGGGGGTAAGCGCCAGTTTTGTTCTGATTTTCTCCTGGTTTTGGCTAAGTTAGGGAGCCAGGCCGGGTTCTTGTCTTTTTGTTGACTGTTTTTGTAGGTAAAGTCAGTGTTTGGGTTGGAGTTAGTGTTGGGTTCTGTTTGTTGTGTTGGCCTTGCTTATCCCCTGGAGAAACGGCCTGTTATTCTTTTGTTGGTTTGGTGCAAGTAGGTTGGACAAATACACTGAATGAATCCATGTGGGGTCTCTGTGGTTTTTCTTTTATTAGCCAAACACCCACCTCCACCTCATCGCCTAGACTGACTTGTAACAAATGGGGGCTCGTCCTTGCGTCTAGGGTTTTTTTTTGTTTGTTTGTCTCTTTTTTTGAGGGGGGGGGGGGGGTGCTTGTTGGTGTAGTTGTGGTTGTGGTAGTGTCGTTGTAGGCGGGTTTTTTTTTTTGTTTTTTTTCCTTTTCGGGTGGGTATGGAGTTTCACTTGGATAGGTTTGTGTTGTCTCCCTCTGTGGAAGGTTTGGTCCAGTGTAGGAAGGCTGATGGTAGCGGAGTTCTGTGTGTGCGTGCTCTGGAGTTAGAAGCGAGTAGAGCGTCCTCCCACAGGCAACCGGTCACACGTTCTTCAGAGTTTGATATCAGCAAGCACATCTCTTTGGTACCGCCATTTAGGGAATCTGAGGTAGATTCCTACTTCACTGCCTTTGAACGGGTTGCTGCTACTCTACGCTGGCCAAAAGATATGTGGTCATTGTTACTCCAATGTAAGTTGGCAGGTAAGGCGCAGGAAGTGTGTTCCTCATTAAGTTTGCAGCAAAGCCTTGACTGTCTATCTGTCTATGGATGCTAGAGATGACTTAAAAGCATTGATTCGGTCCTTTCCAACCCTTTTTACAGATGTTCCTCGGCAAACAAACTTATTGAAGCATGACATAGAAGTTGGCAACAACAGTCCGGTGAGACAAAACTACTACCGTGTTAATCCTGTTAAACGTGCTCTTATGCAGTCTGAAGTTGACTACTTAGTCAAGCACAAGTTAGCAGTCCTTAGCTCTAGCCCGTGGAGTTCTCCGTGTATCCTGGTTCCAAAGCCTGATGGAACATATCGTTTCTGTACAGATTACAGAAAAGTGAACGCTGTCACAGTCCCTGATTCTTTTCCCTTGCCGCGAATTGAGGACTGTGTAGACTGTGTGGGAAATGCAAAATATGTGACTAAGTTGGACCTACTTAAAGGATACTGGCAGGTTCCTTTGACGGAACTTGCTTCTGTGATTTCTGCCTTTGTGACCCCTGATTCCTTTATGCAATACACGGTAATGGCCTTTGGAATGCGAAACGCACCCGCAACATTCCAAAGGTTGATGTCCTGTGTCCTCCATGGTCTACCAAATTGTGCTGCATATTTGGATGATGTTGTGGTGCATTCATCCACATGGGATGAGCATATGGAGATGTTGAAAGCCGTCTTTGAGAGGTTGGATCAGGCTTCGCTGACCTTGAACCTTGCGAAGTGTGACTTCGGAAAGGCTACTGTTCTCTACTTGGGCCGAGAGGTAGGTCAGGGTAAGGTACGGACCCCTACAGACAAAGTGAAAGCTATCCTAGACTATTCTGTACCACGCACCAGGCATGAACTGCGCAGGTTTCTAGGTATGGCTGGTTACTATCGCGCTTTTCGCAAAAACTTTTCTGTTGTCGTCCTCCCCTTGACTGACCTGCTTCGCGCTAATGTTGAGTACAGGTGGTCCGATGACTGTCAGAACGCCTTCGAAGGTCTCAAAAGTGTGTTGTGTAGTGCTCCTGTGTTGGCTGCTCCTGATTTTTCCCACCCTTTTAAGCTGGATGTGGACGCTTGTGATTCGGGAGCCGGTGCAGTATTGCTCCAAGAGAACAGTCAAGGAATTGACCATCCGGTGTGTTTTTATTCCAAAATGTTCAACAAATACCAGCGGAACTACAGTACAATTGAAAAGGAAACCCTGGCATTGCTTCTTGCCCTTCAACATTTTGAGGTTTATTTGAATTGTCATTCCTCACCTACCATTGTGTATACAGACCATAACCCTTTGGTTTTTCTATCCCGTATGCGCAACAAAAATCAACGCTCGATGTGCTGGGAATTATTGGTGCAGCCTTTTCATATTGTCCTTCGACACAAAAAGGGCTCAGATAACATTATCGCCGATGCCTTGTCCAGGTCACTGGCTCCCTAGTTTTTTTGGTGGGGGGTGTTATGGCAGTTGGGCTGGTTATTGTTTTGTGCATGTTCTTCTCTCTTTGTCTTTTTTCCTCCTATTCCCTTCCCCAAATCCAGGTGGAGCTGTGCCCAGGTGTGGCTGCTGTGGGTGGAGTCAGTCCCTCAGAAGTATAAAGGTGGAGGATCCAGGAAGTGGGAGAGAGAGGGGGAAAATGATGTGAATGGGTTGCCCAGAATGTTGGCCTTGTGTGTGTTTGTTGGCAACTGTGTAACCTGTGTGTGTGTGTGTGTACACTAGATGGTTGAGACAGTGCTCTTTGCTAGATCCCTTTTACAACTTGGCTTGTATATGTTCGTTTGTAACTATGTTGGGGTTTTTTTTGTTATCTTTTATGTGGACTGTAAACACCTATGGCTGGAAGGGGGTAAGCGCCAGTTTTGTTCTGATTTTCTCCTGGTTTTGGCTAAGTTAGGGAGCCAGGCTGGGTTCTTGTCTTTTTGTTGACTGTTTTTGTAGGTAAAGTCAGTGTTTGGGTTGGAGTTAGTGTTGGGTTCTGTTTGTTGTGTTGGCCTTGCTTATCCCCTGGAGAAACGGCCTGTTAGTCTTTTGTTGGTTTGGTGCAAGTAGGTTGGACAAATACACTGAATGAATCCATGCGGGGTCTCTGTGGTTTTTCTTTTATTAGCCAAACACCCACCTCCACCTCATCGCCTAGACTGACTTGTAACAGTCACACAGGGCTCAAGTTGATCAAAGTCACTGACCAAGTCTTGATATGAGATCACAATACTTGGCCACATTTAAAACACTGGCTGCACCTTTGTGACTGTCCAGCATCTTTGAGATAGAAGGGAAGTGTTGAAATCTTTTATTTTTCACTTGCTTAATGTACAGTGACAGTTTTGCATTGAACGCCTTGACAGCACTGATCATGTCACATATATTTTTACCTTTGCCTTGTAACTGCAGGTTCAGGTGGTTAATTATCTCAGTTACATCGGTCAGGAAAGCAAGATCAAGTAGCCACTCTGCATCAGATAATAGGGATGTGTCGTCCTCCCTAGTTTCCATGAACACCTTGATTTCACCCAGCAAGGAAAAAAAGCGCTGTAAAATCTTCCCCCGACTTATCCACCTGACCTGAGTGTGGAGGAGCAGGTCCCCATACTCCAGAGCATTCCCCCAGGTACACCTTGAAGCTCCGGTCTTGCTTTGCCTTTGCTCGAATGGAACTGATGATCCTAATAACAGGCGTCATGACATGGTCAGATCCCATAACGTTTGCGCATATAGCCTGTTGGTGAATGATGCAATGATAGTGCAAAAAGTTTGGAAAGTCTGGATCCGCTTTGCAGTGCGCAATAAATCCGGAGTGACGACCTGTCATTGCAGGTGCGCCGTCAGTTGTGACAGACACCAGCTTTTCAATAGGGATCTTTTTTTCTACAAAGTAATCCTTTACTACATTGTAAATATCGTTGTAGTTTTCAATGGGAGTAAGGTCAAAAACTCCTCTGTGGTGGAAAAGTCATCAAATACCATTCGAATGAAAACGGCTAGCTGGGCTGTATCACTGCGGTCCACAGACTCATCACACTGAATAGAGAAATATTTACACCTGTTCATCTCCGATTCCAGCTGTTTTACCACATCCTCAGACAGCGTAGACACTCTCCTTGTGATGGTATTGGCACCAAGCTGTACATCGGCGATAGCAGACAAAATTTCTGTCCTATTTTTATGATCTCTGAATAACGTTTCAGCCATCGCGGTCATGGCCTCCTTTTACGATCCCGCCATCGGTGAACGGTTTTTTGCACTTCGTTAATATATGCGCCACTTTAAACGAAGCCTCAGTTGCTGAGTTGGCCTTCTTTGCCAGGTTGGTGAACAGAGATTGTTGTCGCTGAAGCGTTGTCTTTAGCTCCGTTATCTTGTCTTTTCGTAGACTGCTACCCGCCGAAAAGTTGCCGTGGACTTTGGTGAAATGGCGCTCCACATTGCACCTTTTAGCGACTGACATGCTGGAACCGCAGATCAGACATACACACTTGTCATTAACATTTGTAAAACAAAATTCTGTCTCCCACTCTTGGTGAAAATGATACGTTTTAATCTGCTTGGTTGGTTTCGCCATCATAAACTCCTGCTCATCTCACATCACCACAGATTATTCAATATTGACGGCAGCCTGACTTTTTGATTGACAGCTAATTGAGCAATAGAACACGAGAGGGAGTGTGCTATCATGAGTATATGTATATGCCGTTACTTGGCAACACGTCCGCGGAGTGATACAGAGAATGAGAATACCGTGCTGTTATCACACATATTTGCAGGGTTAGAACACTTCTCAATTAGTCAGATTGTGAACTAACTGTTGTATAATTGGCGAATAATCATTTAGTGTTAGAAAGGGAGGGACAACTGTGAATTTTGATTGGACATAAATTTAAGTAGATTTCTCGATGGGACCAATTAGGTTTACAAATTTATATGTAATTCATTGGCCCTTTGGCGAGCTACTCGGAAAGGGGTGGCGAGCTACTGGTAGCTCGCGAGCGACGTGTTGGAGACCCCTGGTTTAGAGCATCCAATTAGAAGACTATTACAGTAGTCCAATCTCGACAAGACAAAAGCATAGACCAGCTTCTCTGCATCAGCTAATGAAAGTAAGTGTCTCAGCTTGGCGATATTACATAAATGGAAATAAAACCCAACAGACATTAATAAAGAAAGGGCAATACACACGTATCAACCAGGGGTGGGTTTCCCGAAACGTTCGTAGCGCTAAGTACTTCTTAACCTTGTACGTTTCATACAGCGCTACGAACGTTTCGGGAAACCTATCCCAGGACCTAAAACCCATCTGCACTCCAAGCCAGCCCTCCCCCTAATCACCGACTTCTGCCTTTTAAAAACCCATTAGCCTATTGGATTCAACCACCAACCGGCACGCCCGCAGGTAAGTTTTAAAATGTACAAGTTCTAATTACATTTAACCATTTTAACTTAAGTCAAACATTTTATTGTTTAGTCAATATTTTAGTATGAATATAAAACATTTAATATTAAAACATTCATGCTGGAAACTTAACCCCTTTTCAGAACCATGGGAAATGGAACATTCCACTTGTAGCACAACCTCAAGACTACATAACCCATCAACCCCCTGGGCTCAGGTTCTTTGACCTGTAAGAGACTGCCAGCATGCTGGAACAAACAGGTAAGTTGAACTAATTTTAACACCCACAATAAACAGGTAAATATGCATGGAATATAGTAATCCTCTACACCAGGGGTACTCAACTAAATTTGTCCGCGGTCCAATTTTGGCAGATACCTGTGACCTGAGGTCCGGTGCGGCGGGGGTGGCGAACGTAAGTTGTTGAGCGGGGGTGGGGGGTGAACGTAAGTTGTTGAGCGGGGGTGGGGGGGGGGTGGCGAACGTAAGTTGTTGAGCGGGGGTGGCAAACGTAACATTTGTGTACGTTCAATAGCCCTGAAATAAATGCTCCGGTTTTTTTTGGTCCGTATCCAGTTAATCAGGGATGAGATTGGGTCTGGACAGGACTGCGTTTGGGTCCGGATCCGGACCGCGGTCCGCCAGTTGAGTACCCCTGCTCTACACTATCAGTTGGCCACCTTTATTTTCCCACAAAAGTAATTAGTCTCATATAACCTAAACTTAAATAAACATAACACCACTGATAATTTGCTCAGAATGGTGTACTGTTACATGTACAAAGTGACACAGATTGAGGCAAATCAGTTATCTAAAATGGAGCTCTACATCACTTGTCTTGTAGAAAAGGAACCACTAACCAGACAGCAGGAACTGATGAGGAGGATGATGGTTCCCTAAAGAGTGTACAGGGTAAGAGAGCAGGAACTGATGAGGAGGATGATGGTTCCCTAAAGAGTGTACAGGGTAAGGGAGCAGGAACTGATGACGAGGATGATGGTTCCCTAAAGAGTGTACAGGGTAAGGGAGCAGGAACTGATGAGGAGGATGATGGTTCCCTAAAGAGTGTACAGGGTAATGGAGCAGGAACTGATGGGGAGGATGGTCATTCCACATTTCACTTGTAGCACAACCTCAACACTACATAACCCATAAATCAAATCTAGTAAATGTAGCCTGAAACGTTAACATTAAAATGGTCTAAAATAATTTCACACTAAAGTTTTTGTAGCATCAGATGATGCACTAATCCCTGAGAGTGGTCTCACTGCTGACCAGGATGGTGGGGTGAGTGCTTGTGGGGGGGGGGGGGGGGGGGGGGGGGGGGGGTTCTGGACAGAGGTGGGTAGAGTATTCAACAATTTTACTCAAGTAAAAGTACAGTTACTTGAACCAAATGTTACTCAAGTAAAAGTAAAAGTATGCATCCCAAAAAATTACTTGAGTAAAAGTTAAAAAGTACTTTGATTAAAAGCTACTCAAGTAGTGAGTAAATGCATGAGTACTGTCTCGTGTCAGTAAATTACATCATGGGAAATTGAATTACGGGAAACAATGACTTTTAATGATAAAAATAATTTATTATAAATAAATATTATATATATAAATTATTTATTATAAATAATATGTATTTTTGTTTGTTCCGAATTATTAGGCCTGTGTAACTTTAATGTGTTCCACAAAGGCACTAACTGATGAGACTGTCAGCCAATACGTGTAGCTACAACTTGACACCAACTGAATCAATTTGTAGCAGACTTAATCATCATATATTGCTAGTGTATACACTCTATACACTGGTTTTTAGTATTGCACTGCGTTACATTTAATAATTACATCATACAAATGTTATGCCTCAGAGATATAGCATTACACAAAATTATACATACAGCAAACCTATCGCATCGTGTTTCCTCATATTTGATGTTGAGTTCTCGTAGGCTGAAATGTCCACACGTTTGCAGACACGATTGGCAGCGCCAAGGTTGCAAACACTCACGCATTGAGCGTGAGACACACGCATTTGGCTGTCTTCACACGCTTACACGCCACACATCCGATTTCTCACACCGAAAAAAATCTAGTTTATTTACCTCCGATCCATATTTATGATTCAATGAGTTACTAGTTCGCTCTGGCGCCAACCACCGGTGATGGATCGATCGCAATATAATACCTAATTTGTGTCCATTTTACACCCCAGCCCCCCCTGTCAACAATTTACGTTCACCACCCAAACCCCCACCCCCCACCCCGGTTTAAATCTCACTAAAAGAGATCTTGAAAACTTGGCAACCCTGCAGCGCATTATATAGCTGTCCTTTTTACACGTTTGTAATGTAAACATTGGCTGTATGCAGGCCCGTTGACAGTCTTGCTGGGGCCCGGGACAAGAAAGTTTCATGTCCCCCCCCGGCTTACGTCATTTGAATTTTCTCTGTAGCAGACAATCCTTGTGTTAGGTCATATAGTATATAATACAGCCACACATCAGCTGTTTCTGACAGCTGACTGGTTTATACTTGACGTGTCGCGAGCGGCGCGAGGGTCTGCGCGGCGAAAATGAAGTAATCGCAGTGGCACCGAACGTGCGCGAGGGTCTCGATTCTTCGCGAGGTCGTGCACCTCTCGAATTTTGTAACTTCGCGCGCGCCGCGCTTCTGCGCAATGAACAAAGTCACGTTTGCAGGGTTCATACACCTTTATAAGGTGGAATTCAAGCACTTGTACGTCACTTTAAAGGTCCATTTCAATATTTCCCTGAACGCTAAACATAATTAAGTTAAATATTTATACATATACTCGAAATAATTTGCTTTTTATTTACATTATTTAATGGTTGTTTATTTTCAAAACGCCCAATCTTAACGTCTTCACGTTCTCTCATTTTTTGTCCTGGAATTACATTTGTTGTGAAACGAAGTAGTACTTTAGCCTAAATTCCAGCACTTTTCAAACCTGGAACACAATGCATTAAAAACATTAAAATTCGACTTTCTTTTCTGCGCTCCAGATTTCTGTATTTACTTTAACTATCCACCACTGTATTTCCCGCTGTTGGACGGGTACCAGCCGGCTACGGTCGATGCTGGATCAAACCGTTTTTCAGTGGGAGGCGGGGGTGTATGCACTTAATGGAAAATATGCAGATAGGTAAAAAACATATATATTTTAGCCATTGAGCTTATTTTGAGTACAAAAATTTATATTAATGAAAGATTTCAAGATTATTTAAAATTATAGACTTTAAATAAAAAAATAAATTGCTGGGCTCAACAGACCCGGTTGTCCCCCCCTGTCGACGGGGCTGGCTGTATGTGAGGTCAGGGATGCTCGGGAGGTTTTTCTGCAGAGTTGTATAATCCAGGTTCAGAAAGTAAAAGTCCTCACCAGGATTTTGCTCAAGCTTGCTAGAGTTATTAATTAGTGCAATCCAGGTAAAATTAGTGGAATCAACACAATCCAGGAAGCCTGAGCAAAATCCTGGTGAGGACTTTTACTTTTTGAACCTGGATTATACAACTCTGTTTTTCTGTCACTTTCTTACTACGGTGGAGAAAGTTTGCGTATGTGATCACGTGATTGACCGGCTTCATTTGATTGGTCACTCGTACTCGGGTGACGAGAGGTTGGTCAGTATTCTCGCTGAAAAGACGAATTATTTACACAACGAAAGTAACGGTAGTGCGCGGCGCAAACCCGATTGTAACGGAGTAAAAGTCGCGTTTTTCTCAGCACATATTTACTCAAGTAAAAGTAGAAGTCGTTCATATTAAAACTACTCCTACAAGTACATTTTTGTCCAAAAAGCTACTTGAGTAAATGTAACGGAGTAAATGTAACGCGTTCCTACCCACCTCTGGTTCTGGACCACCTAGACAGGCTTTGGACCACCAGGCGAGAGGCAGCTTAAGAACCGCAGGCACACACTGCAAGTGTAAAAATTTAACGCCTAGATCATGTATACAAAATGCCTACCACTGATGGTGAGAAAAACAAAAAAAATTGTTAGAAATGCTGGGTTGTTTTATCAGTTCTGCTTTGGATACTAATTATTAATGCAGTGTTTGTACTGGCCAGATATGGAGTACGTTGTGCATTTAATTGAGTTGCTGAATGATGGAGTTACTGTATAATTTTATAAAGATAACTTGGATAACGTGCTCACTGTAGAAGCATTTCCTGTGTAGGGGTAGATTTTGACTTTGTGTGAAGTGTTTTTGTACATTTTACAGAAAATGTGTGTAAAGAGGGCCTCCAAAGATGCTTGTTCACGGGGGCCTCAAAACACTATATGGTCAGTCCCAGTATTTGTATTGCTGTTTTGGTGTGTAACTAAACTGTATTTATGAGGTGTGAAAACACTGGCTTGTGCTCCAGATACGGGCTTTATATTCAGCGTGGCCTCAGCAGAGCAACCTTAAATCTTTGAGGCTGGTGGTGCGCTTATCATTTATTGTGATTGCTAGGAATGTCAAGATACAGTCTGAAATTGTTTGTGGAATCTTATGTCCAGACTGAGACTCTGCAGTGGTGATAGAGTGATGTGAGTGTGTGCAGGACCACCATTCACACAGATGGAAAAAATGTATTTTATTATTTATTCAAATATATTTTATTTTTAAAGCAAGATAAACACAGTATTTATATAGCGCTTCTTACAACAGTTGTTGTCACAAAGCAGCTTTACAAGTGCCAAGTCCTAGCCCCCAGTGAGCAAGTCAAAGGCGACAGTGGTAAGGAAAAACTACCTAGTTTTTTGCATGAGGAAGAAACCTTGAAAGGAACCAAGACTCAGGGGGGGAACCCATCCTCCTCTGGCTGACACCGGTCACCATGACAACAACAACAATTTAGACAGAAAGAAGAGAAAGAAAAGGAAAAAGATGTAATAATGTCCATCTGGCACAGGTATTCAGGAGCAAGCCTGTGCAATGCTTTATAAGTTAATAAAAGAATTTTTAAGTCAATACGGAATTTAACTGGGAGCCAATGCAGGGCTGATAGGACTGGACTGATATGCTGAAATTTTCTAGTTCTGGTCAGAACTCTGGCTGCGGCATTTTGAACTATTTGAAGTTTATTTAGATTCCTATTTGAACATCCTGACAGTAGTGCATTGCAGTAGTCTAATCTAGAGCTAACAAAGGCGTGCACCAATTTTTCTGCATCATCCTGTGATAATGCATTTCTTAACTTAGCAATGTTGCGGAGATGTAGAAAAGCTATCCTAGTAGTATTATCTATATATTTATCAAATGATAGGTCGGAGTTGAGTATGACGCCTAGGTTTTTGGCTACTGTGCCAGGTAGCATGTTGCTCCACATGTACTAATGACATGCTGGTTTCCTCACACTTTTATTTTGGCTAGTTAAATAATATCCTCTGATTATATGATCATTTTGTTACACAGAAAAGGAAAAATGTAACAGTGTGAAAATGTTTTATACCTGTCAGGAACAGCACATGATCGCCGTGAGATGCGTTTCACCTGCCGCTCATCGCCCCTCCCCTTTCACGCTATTTAAGCTTCCTCCTCTATCTTCCGGGTTGCGAAGTATTGTTGGCATGCCATCTACCAAGCGTTATCTCCTGATTGCTCTCCTGTGTTTTGACCTCTGCTCTCGTTCCAGACCTCGTCTCCAGCCTAGCCCCTTTGTACCTCCAGCCATCTGTCTACCCGGCGTGAATTCGGACCGTCCTCACCACGACAACCGCACTCACACACTGCACACACCACACGGAGTTATTCACCTGTGCGAGTACTCCGTATTCACGGAGTAATCCGCATTTGGATCCGTGTCTTCCTGGCTGAAACATTACAATACCTCATATACTACTACAGTGGTATTTAAATTTAGACCTCAAATCCAGTCCCGCATTTAGTAATCACATGTAGTTGATTAAATTATGGATGTAATTGGTTGGACACAATGTCATCACATGTGACTCCTAGATAAAGGGAAGGGGGAGACCTGGAGGATCTGGGGCCTCATGTACAAAGACTTGTGTGGATTTCTTACTAAAAATTGGCGTACGTACAAATCCAGAAAATGGCGTACGCATTAAAAAATCCGGATTTATCAAACCGTGCGTACGCCAGAATCCACGCATATTTCTTTTGTACATCCCAATCAACGTGGAATTGAGCGCACATGGAGACACGCCCCCCTATAAATATGCAAATATGGAGCACCCAGCCTCCGGACACTGCTGCACAACCTGCCCGGCCTCCACCGCGGGCAGCCGGACTACGGACTGATCAGCTCCGAACGACTCACAATGCCCACAGACGACCAGCCCAGCACTCTCCACCATCCACCCTGATAGTAGGTGACTCCATCACACGATTTCTCAGGCATCACACGGCCGTGGTACACTCAGTCTCTGGTGCTAAAGTTAAAGACATTGCACAGCTGCTTCCTTCTCTGCTTCAGAGATATGACTCTGTTAAAAAAATAATAATTCACGTTGGATGTAATGACACTAAGGCTCAATGCTCAGAACTGTTAAAGAGAGTCTTTACGGACTTGCTGTCCTCCATCAAAGACTGTGGGAAATTAGTTTTTATCTCCGGCCCAATCCCACCACTGGGCAGAGGCTCAGGGCACTTCACTCGCATTTTAAACCTTCATACCTGGCTACAAAAAACATGCCTCTCCTCTGATCTGGCTTTTATTGACAATTTTAACCTGTTTTGGAACCGGCCCTCATTCTACAGTCCTGACGGAATTCCCCTTACTAAATACTCAATAGTCCCTTTCAATGATCTTAACAGTTTTAAACATAGAAAAGGTCTTGGAATTCTCCACTTAAATATAAGAAGCCTTCTTCAGAAAAATAAAATGGATCAATTGAAAATTTTTATTGCGCAGGCTGATCCTGATATTTTAATCCTAACAGAAACCTGGCTCAGGCAAACTGTAAGTGACACAAAAGTAGCAATACAAAACTTCACTTTATACAGAATAGACAGAAAATCAAGGGGAGGTGAAGTAGCCGTTTTTATGAAAAATAGCATTGAAGTGGAAGTTTTAAAGGCTATGTCTAAAGAAAAGTGTTTTGAGTTTTTAGCATTAAAGGTATCCCCAGGAAAAAATGACTCTTTTATTTTAATAGGGATTTACAGGCCTCCTTCTGCGCCATCCTCTGCAACAGATGATTTAGCAGAGCTTTTATCGCACTACACAACCTCTGAAATGCTGGTCCTAGGGGATTTTAATCTGAACTGGTTCTCTAATGCATCCAATCATTTAAAAGAAGTTTGTGGCAATCTTATCCTCTCACATCTGATCACTGAGTCAACTCGTCCAAACTTAAAGGACCCTTTAAGTCGATCTAACCTAAATCGATCAAATCTACTCTGATCGACTTAGCTTTTTCGAATAGAAAGGAAAAAATCACTGCCTCTGGAGTTTTGGAGCTTGGTTTCAGTGATCATTGTCCGATCGGATGCATTAGAAACAGTTCAAAGATACAAACAGGCCCTCGGATGGTGGTTAGAAGATATTTTAAACATTTTAATGAACAGGCTTTTCTTTCTGACTTAGCAGTGAGCAATATCCACTCAACTTTCAACAGTTCAGATGTGGATGAAGCTCTGGAACATTTTAGAAATTCCTTCCTCTCAGTGGCAAATAAACATGCACCTTACAAAAAACTGTGAATAAGAGATAGATCTAGTCCCTGGTTTACAGGTGAAATTTCCTCACTGCTACAGTCAAGAAACAAAGCCTGGTCGATTGCCAGACGCACAGGAGAAAGTGAAAAATGGCTTACTTTTAGGAAACTGAGAAACAAATGCACTTTTGAAATCAGAAATCAGAGTATTTTATCAGCCAAATATCTATCTCCACAAACCCACGGGATTTCTGGAAAGCGGTTAATTCACTCAAGCATAATTTCAGACAAAATCCAACTAAAATTCTAGTTAACAATAACATGATCTCTGACCAGCAAGAACTGTGTCAAGCTTTTAATGTACACTTTGCTGTAGCTGGTCAGACTTTTAGAAACATTGACATAAACCTGCCTGTGGATCAGCCTTCTGTCACTACTATTGCTTCCCAGAATCACCATATCTTCACTCTCCAGACCTGTTCCCCATACGTAATAGCTAAAGCCCTTTCTTCTATTAATCCCCGAAAAACAATAGGTGAGGACGGTCTGGACCCCTACCTATTGCGGCTGGCAACCCCAGTTATTTTAGAGCATATTACATATATTTTTAATCTCTCTCTTTTATCTTGCAGAATTTCCAGTATCTGGAAAACAGCACACGTTGTTCCTTTGCATAAAGGTGGTGAGGTGACAGATCTTAATAATTACAGACCAATCTCAAAACTGTCTTGTTTAGCTAAAATTTTAGAATCTCTAGTGAATAACCAGTCTTATCTATATGAAAACTCTGTCCTGTCCAGCTATCAATCCGGCTTCAGAGAAAAGCACAGCACCATCTCTGCAACCACGCTGGTTTTAAATGATCTTTACTTGGCCTTAGACAGAAAAAAGTACTGCGCTGCTAATTTTATTGGTCTCACTAAAGCCTTTGATACTGTAGATCATGATTTACTACTAGCTTCCTTACACAAGATTGGTTTTAGTAATGATGCAGCTCTGTGGGCCCAGGATTACCTTTCTGGCAGGAAGCAATGTGTGTCTCTCGGTAACCAAAAATCAGACCTACAGTCTATAACAAAAGGTGTCCCACAGGGCTCAATTTTGGGCCCGGTATTATTTAATATTTTTATTAATGATCTTGCCGTCTCTACCTTAGACTGCAAATTGCACCTTTATGCAGATGACTCAATCTTATACTGCTCAGCAGATTCTGCAAATGCTGCACTAGAAAAACTTCTTTTAACACCTTACAGGTTGCTCTTTTTAAACTTAAGTTGATTTTAAATGCTAATAAAACGAAGTTTATGCTGTTTTCCAGATTTTCAAATAAGGTTTAAAATTTTAAAACTATTTCTACCCTGACAGGATCCAGTATTGATCATGTCAGTGAATATAAATATCTCTGCATCTGGCTGGATGAAAAACTTTCTTTTAAATCCCATATTAACAAACTCTCCATTAAATGCAGACAAAAGCTTGGATTCCTTTACAGAAATAAATCATGTCTGCCCATGCACACTAGGAAAAGAATAGTGGAGGCAACCATACTGTCAGTCCTGGATTATGGTGATGTAATTTATAGAAAAGCGTCTGCCAGCGCTCTTAAAACCCTAGATTCACTCTATCATTCTGCTCTGAGGTTTATTACTGGTGACCCGTATAATACTCACCACTGCAGACTATATGATAGAGTTGGTTGGTCCTCTCTAGCTGCACGAAGAGAATCACATTGGCTAATTTTTATTTTTAAATCACTGTCTGGCCATTTGCCAGCTTATATATCTTCTCTGATTTCCATAAATAACAATAATTATCAGACTCGCTCCAGTGACTGAATCACCTGTCAGGTACCGAGAGTTTTCAGTGAACTAGGAAAATCTGCTTTTAGCTACAGTGCACCAGCGAGCTGGAATTCACTACAGGAAACGCTGAAGCTCAGCTCACTGGGAACACTAAATCATTTTAAACTTTTAGTTACTGATCACCATCAGAAAGCCTGTGAATGTTTTAAATGAGTAAGTGAGGGTTACCTCAATGTACTTCTGAGTTAAAAAAAAATTTTCATCTTAACTAATTGATTAAATTTGATGTACTATTTGTATACTTATGTAAATCCCTGTATCACATGCTCGGCTACATTGAAAATGAGGGTCACCCTCAATGTACCTTCGAGTCAAAATAAAGGTTCAAGAAATTCATTTAAATTTGCCCTGCACCGGTGAAGTTTGCTCTCTGATCTATCACAAACCATGTCTAAATGGGGAAAAAAGAGGAACTTCACAGAATGTGAAAGTAGAGACGCTTCTGAATGAGGTAGAGATGCGGAAAAAATGTTTGTTTGGCACGTTGTGGCATTAAAGCAAAGCACAAAAGGTCTGAGTGGGACAGCGTGTGTGAAGCTTTAAATGTTGTGGGGTCAGAATAATGCACACTGGCAGAATAATATAATGCACCTAAAAATATCAGTAATGCGCTCACTAGCATCAGCGACTCAATAAAATAATTGGCTAAAATTAGCGCTGCACATTAACTTGTCCTGGCTCTGGGTTCGCTGGGTGCTTCACCACCTCTAACAATGGCACGGCATACCTGTGCGCAACATTGTGCAGGACCACACATGCCCTCACAATACGACACACCTTCTCTGGCCGATACACGAGCATCCCCCAGTCCTGTCCAGCCAGCGCCACCGGCTTTTCAGCTGCCCAATCGCCCTCTCCACGACTGACCGGGTGCGAGAATGGAGAGAACTGTATCTCCGCTCCCGGTCAGTCTGTGGATTACAAAGGGTCATCAGCCACGTCTTGAGCACGTAGCTGCTGTTTCCTAAGTAATTTAATAATTACCCATGTTTAAAATGAATTATTCTAAGCTGGAAATGTCAAATGCTTTTATGTAAATGCTTAAATTTTGTTGCTTACCAAGAAGCCACCCATCGCGCACTCTGCTAGCTTGTAATCTTATCCCAACCATGCAGTTTGTAAGGATGTACGAATCATTGGGTTGATCCAGGCCAACGTGCCACTACATTAGTAAGTTTTTACATCACAGATTATTTACACGTTTATGGAATTAAAGTGCTTTCTATTCACATAAGCAAATTCCTCCTCAGATGGTGCCTTTATAGAAATGTGTGTGCAGTCGATCGCTCCGATTATATTAGGGAAACCGGCTATCGCTGCAAATTGTGCTTTAATGTTTGCCTGGTCAACCGCTCCATATGGGAACTTTATATAACTAGCTGACATGCAGATGATCCCATCCAAAACAGTTGGCATGGCACGGCTCAAAGATGACTGGGATATCCCCGACCGGTCTGCCAGTTCTCTCTGAAACGAGCCAGTCGCCAGGAAGCCGAGCGTGTCGCTGGCAATGCGCAACTCCTCGCGTTTCTCTCTCCAAAACTGGACCCAACTCAACACAAGAGGACAGTTTTTGGAAATCTGAAACGGCTTATAAGCCACTCATCATCATGGGCTAAAAAATCATAATGGTCACGGAAAACGCGCTCTCGGCGAATTCAGCCATTATCAATATCTTCCAGTAATGCCAACGCTGCATCTCCCAAGAACTCCAGCACAACATTTAATGCATGTTTATATAATCTAGGCTAAGTGCAAACACGTTGAATGATTATTTCAGTAAGGCAATGAAATTGTCTGATTAATTTACTGTTTAATTTTCTGATTAGTTTACTTTATTTTACCCAATAAGGGTTTACTACAATGTGTGCGTGAAGGATATCTTAATAATTTAGTAATTATAATACTTTATAATAATTTATAATTAATAAATAATAGTAATTTCAATGCATCACCTCTAAGAAATGTTGATTCATGTATAATTTTCCTTCCACTTCACAATTGTATACCACTTTGTGTTGGTCTTTCACATTAAATTCCAGTGAAATATATTTATGTTTGTGGTTGTAATGTGACAAAATATGGAAAAGTTCAAGGGGTATGAATACTTTTGCAACCCACTGTGTATATATATATATATATTTTTTTTACTATGATGGATTTGATTATATATATATATATAAAATCAAATCCATAATAGTAAAAATATCAAAATTAACCAAAATTAAAGCAATACTGAAAATACCCTATATACAACCACCTTTGTTCACTCACACATCACATGCATCTTGTGCTGTCCATATTTTATTAAGAAGTGAACAATAATAATTGAACCATTGAACATGGATACTAAACATGTCAGACATGACATTCAGACACTGTCAGATTCAGAGATAAAAAACAAAAGGATTTTAACTTCGAGAGGTGCGAATAAGAAGAGTAGTCCATTGGAACGCAGAGTGCGGATTAGTTTACTTCTCACTTTAGACCCGCGGGGACGCTAGCGAATGATCCAGGAGGAGCGAGTAACTAGTAGGCTACTATGTTTGTGAATATAGCAAAACAGTGACAGAAGCTACAGCAGCGACTAAAAATAATAGCAACATAATAGCAACAGCTTAGTAGCTTTCACACGGCAAGCCTTTCGTGACACGCTCTTCCCTGTTGACTTCTCTCACAATAATGTCGCGCTGAATAACATTGACCTGTCTTGTCAATGGATGGAGGCAGATCCGTAAACGTGAGAAGCCGCTTTCGTCCATTCCAGATGGCTCAGTCAAAACCATTAAGTCTTAATGAACCAATAATTAACATCAGCGGCGAAAATGAGTGTAAAAATACCAGGGTTCACGTATGTTTTATTTTGTCACAAAAGGCTTCTAACATGGGCTAATGCACAGGGTAGGCTATCAAATGACAAGAGTTTACAAATTCATCTTCAACCTTTTCAGCCCTGGTGCAACTGTTATCTTCACACGTCCCTGGATTCACCAGTTAGAACCAGGGGTGTAGTGGGGGGGGGGGGGGGGGGGGGTCGCGGGGGGACACTGTCCCCCCACTTATTTTAACAGGGGGGTTGAGTCCCCCCCCCCCCCCCCCAGTAGTGTAGTTAGAGTGGGTAGCGGCGGGACACCGTCCCCCCACTTATTACAGTTTTTGACAACTGCTAACATGCATTTCACAATACTTGTGATACATTGTCAAAACTCTAAACACAGCAACACATTGATCTCACACAAATAGCCAAATAGTTAATACTGTGCTCAAAAGCGCATTTTCTTAACTAAATAACAACTCTGCATTTCACAACGCAAACAATGTTTTCTCTTTATACACCAACTTTGTTAAAACACAGCAAACCTGGTTCAGTATCCAATCATTCTTTCAAACACTAGCACATATTCTCTTTTTGAGATGAACATAGTCAATCACTGCACAACCACTGTAAAAAAAACTAACATTTGATGGCAATACAGAAACAGTATTACATGTAATATTTTACTCTTTCCCAAACAACAGACATTTTACAGTAACATCTGTTGTTTTCTTAGTCAGTTCATTTTTACTGTAATCCGTTTCATTTGGACGTGTGCATTTTTGGCAACATACTGTCTACACAATGAGTGATATTTACTGTTAGGTACTATATAGAATGTAGATTAGACAAAAAATTAGTCAGTAACAGTTTTGCAGTAAAGGGTATATTTTAGTGCTGTCAATTCCAGGTGCCGCGATTAAAAGACCTCACCAGAATTTTGCTCAGGCTTCCTGGATTGTATTGATTCCACTAATTTTACCTGAATTGCTAATTAGAAAATCTAGCAAGCTATTTTGGTCTGAATTTCTCTAAGTTTTATTCCATTGTCAGCAATGACCATGTCTACTGGTCTTCACTCAGGAGTTTTCCCCTTCCCCCAGAGGGAGGCAGACGTTGCAGCCTTTAGTGTAAAAGAACAAAAACACAACATATGTATTAGTGGTAGGACTACAGGTACTATAGTGTAAGATATAGCATCAATAGGAATATACTTGTGAAATGTATTGTTTACCTGGTAGTTTGTTTAAAGGTCCGGATAATGGAAGCCACAGTTGAGCGTCTGAGGTTAGGCTGCACTCTTTCACCAGCTTCTCTCAGTGATAGACCATGGTTTAACACATGATCTATGATGGTGGCTCTAATCTCATCAGTGACAGTAGTTCTTACCCTTTGTTGAACACCACCATGCATTCTTCCTCCACTCCCTCTACCTCGCCCTGGCCCAGCTATACGTCTTCCTTGTGCAGACATGACTTTTCTTTCCTATGTTACTCTCTCTGCCCTGTGCCCACATTGACCAAACACAGTCCAAACAAGCCCGTTTTTATGTGTCCTTATCACTGACAACACCTGCTTGTATTTCCAAGGAGGATCTGAATCAGCTGTAGTTGATCTATTACTTCATTTTATTTCAATGATCTGGATGTGCCAAAAAATGTGTATAACAGTAATAACTTTTCAGCTGCCTTTGAACTTGGCATTTTATACAGTATTTAAGGTTTTGAACCTTAGGTTTTCAATTTTGACATGCTGTGTACAAGCAATTGTAAATAAGACAAAAACGATCCAGAATTTTGTTATTGGATAACCTTGTGTGTATAGAAAATTTAAGCATTATAAAAACATGTAAAATGACTGCATTTTGTGCCATAACAACATGAATTGTACTAATAGTATAGCCACTGAAAACTGATGTTGTGTTCACTGTGTTTGGAGTTTTGAAAATGTGA
Organism: Brachyhypopomus gauderio; assembly: GCF_052324685.1. Classification (NCBI taxonomy): domain Eukaryota; kingdom Metazoa; phylum Chordata; class Actinopteri; order Gymnotiformes; family Hypopomidae; genus Brachyhypopomus; species Brachyhypopomus gauderio. The sequence goes on from NW_027506870.1 coordinate 1,710,392, forward strand.
CTACAGATTGGACAAACGCACGTTAGCAGTCGTCAAAAATTGTAACTGGATGTTGCTCTTGCTGAGACTGTTATGTCAAAAGCTATGTTTATACTTGATGTGTTAGTAATTCGCCAACTCTTGGCGATCGATTGCCCCCCCGCTCAACAACTTACACTCGCCGCACCAAAATCAACCCCCCCCCACTTATTTTTTTAGGACTACACCACTGGTTAGTACGGAGCCCCGTAGGGGTCACTGGCGAAAAAAAAATGTGAAGAGCAAAATCCGTACGCACGGATTACTAAACCGTTCGCACGGATTTATAAACCGTACCCACGGATTACTAAACCGTACGTACGGATTTATAAACCGTACATACGGATTACTAAACCGTATGTATGGATTTATAAACCGTACGCATGGATTTTGCTTTCTCCGGGCCTCCGTAGATTTCTCCATAGTAACCCCTAACGGGCTCCGTACTTTGTGGATAATGCTCGGCAACATAATTTAGTGTACCACGGCGTATTTGCGCATTAGTTATATGAAACTTTTTTAAATCTCTCTTTGTCCTTTTTTGTTGCTAGGTGTTGGTGAGGATTTCTTCATAACCCCAAAATGAGCAGACTGGATCTAATTGAACATTATTTTCACCTGGGCATAAAATATGAGGAAATCCTGTATATTCTTTGTGTAAAACACAGGATTGTTATCAGCATGAAGACCCTTAAAAGGGTCTTAAAACGAAATGGACTTTTTCACAGGAAAGAATTCAGCAACTGGTTAGATATAATTAATTTTATACAGGAAGAACTCCAGGGCTCAGGCACTTTGCATGGATACAGGTGGATATACAGTAAATGCAAGGCAAGGGGACTGAATGTTCGCAAAGAAGATGTGCGCCTAATTCTGTCCACTCTTAATCCGTTGAGCACTGAAATGCGAAGAAAAGGAAGATTGCACAGAAGAGCATACTTTGCAAAAGGCCCCAATTTTGTATGGCATGTTGACTCATATGACACATTGAAACCATTCGGCATATGCATCAATGGGGCCAATGACGGATTCTAAAGGAAAATGTTGTGGCTGAATGCATACTGCACTAGCAGTGACCCCAGAGTTATTGGAGGTTACTACCTTGACACTGTCAGAGAGCTTGGTGGAACTGCCCGAATCATTAGGACAGATTTGGGAACAGAAAACTGTACAGTCAGGAACATTCAGCTGTACTTGCGCCATAGTGATGATGATCCACAAGCTGGAGGCAGAAGCTTTATCTACGGCCACAGTACTAGCAACCAGAGAATTGAGAGCTGGTGGGGTTTTCTGCGGAAGGAATGTGTGGAATTCTGGCTTGAACACTTCCATCACCTTAAAGATTATGGGAACTTTGATGGAGGCTTCTTAGACAAGAACCTCATATTATTCTGCTTCCTGGGCCTAATACAGGTAAGTGTTTCAATTATATTTGTGTGCCTCTTCCTATTTGTACTAATTATCCAGTTAATTAGGTATACATGTGCTGTACCTACATTCATTGGTCATTACATTATTGTAAATCTAAGAAATGTACAAACATGGTGTTGGTACATGCACAGCTGTGTTGTTTTTCCACATCTTGTCAGTGTCAGTGCTATGCAGAGGATGGTTCAACATCTGAATCATAACAAAGAGCTAATCAAGTATAAAGCAACAGATGGGCTACAGGTTTATTGTACATATTTAAAGTGTACTTTCTATGGTAGTTGGTTCTCATAAACTGCCTGAGTGTAAATGCAATCTAGGAGTAACTAGAAAACTGGTGCATATAATATGAACTAATATTTTATGTGACTACTACTATATTGAATATCCAAATGCTTTTGTAATAATGCTCATACATAGTAATATATAATATATAAAAAAATATGATCAGCATTGTACAAACAACAATTGTGCATGTGCATCTAAATGTAATATGTTAAATGAGGTCTTGGTAAAATACTATAAATGAAAACATTAGAATAAAATTACTGCAAGTAGGAAAACCTGGTTGGTTAAAGCTGTGTTGGAAAACCTGAATATCACACTTTTCTGTATTTTTCTTTAAAGGATGAGTTGGATTTGGTCAAAGATACCTGGAACAGCCACCTTATTCGCCCTTCGAGGAATGACCTTGTACCCCATGGTCGGCCACATGTGATGTACACACTTCCGGAGTTATATGGCACCGAGGACTACTTATGCCATGTGCCGGAGATAGAGTGTACCACCTGCGAAGATCAATGCACTCACCGATGTGATGTACCTTGTGACAAGGATGTGTTTACTATCTGTACACATGTCATGGCACAGCACCATCTCAGTGTTCCAGCAGATGTGTATGGTGCCCTTGACCTCTATCTGTCCTTAAGGCAGGAGCTGACTACAATGTTAAATTTGGCAGATAGAGTACAAGCTTAACAAGTTAACTGAGGATGCTGCTATGGACAGTTTCACTGACCTGAAATTATTTCTGGCAGTACATGCAAAACAATTGGTTTATTATTAGTATCAGAATACATAGTATTTGTATACTACAACTATGATAGCATAGATGGTTGCCGTGGAACACTGCATTTTGTAACGGTGGCGTACCCGCAGGTAATGAGGGATCCATATGCAGGTGGAAAATACGTAGCTTTTAATGAGCAACAAAGAATAAGCAGACCCAACACAACAAGGGCAAGGCAAAAGGGAGAGTCAAAAAACCAAAAACTGTCCAATCGTGGCAGGCAGAGGTACAGGAGGGCTAGGCAAACGGGAGAATATCAAGAGGTCAGAGCAAGAATCAATAAACCAGGAATATCAGACAGAGTATGTAGAAATACGGCTTGGTATGCGACACGGGGAAGCAATACTTCACAATGGAGTGTGTATACAGAGTCCTTAAGTAGGGTGTGGTGAGTGTTTCATTGGATTCAGGTGTGCTGGTTAGTGTTCCGGCGATGGCTCCCTCTGGCGGTCACGGGCGTGGTTGCTGTTCCTGACACATTTAAAATAATAAAATGCTAATGTTTGTGCAAAGGAATATTAAAAAATTATGTAGTTAAGGGTACAAGTGTTTCATAGGGTTCTTTCACAGAAAAGAAGCAATGAAAGACTAACAAAACTGCTCAACGATTAACAGCAACAATACATCTATAACAGTAAAGGTGGGACAAATTCTTAAATTATGATAACAGGTGGTTGAACATATTTTAACACATCAGTTGAACATTGTTTTTTAAAAAAGCAACGTGCTAAAATCTGGACTTGTCTTTGGACTTGCATTCAGACACATACACCTCTCAGCCACCTAGGACAAAAACAGCTGGATGTTACCATTTCAGCAGAGGCAATTAAGAATATGGCTATACATATAGCACTACAAAACCACAAAATCACACTTTCATCTAATTTCACTCTTATAAAGTGCAGTTAATTAAATCTTACTTGAAATATGTTTGTGTGCAACAACAACAACAAACATTTAAAATATACTTAATGTAACTTGTGCATAACTGTGAGGAATACAGTGTCCAGTGATTTCCCGGCGACATTATGGAGGTTTATATACATTGTATTTATCTAAATAATAGGGGCTGGAGAGTTAGCTAGCTACATTAAAAGCCAAAAGCAGAGTTAACAGTGCAGACGAGTGGGTCGTTCCAGGCACTGAAGTGTGCTGGACATTTATGGAACTACATAACAAATCACAACATGTAGTTTATTAAGCAACATTTAGTTGCCAAATAAAGGACGATTCTGTATTTTACTTTATATCTCAGATGCCCAGGTTACGTGTAAATTTAAAGTAATTTGTCATCTGTTTACAATTTCTCAGTAAGTGCTTTAAACAGTGCTTTCATGTGCTTTCAAACTCACAGCAGATTCACAGTGAAAATATGGACACAAACATCTGTAGATGTTCTCAGATATAAAGTGAGAATGAAGCTTAATTATTCTTCTCTTTTAAAGATAAAAGCTTTGTGTTGTTTATCTGATGTGGGCAGTGTTGCTGGTCTGCCAAGCCATTTTTCATTTCTGGGTCTCTTTAAAGGGTACCAATATCAGTGGCACCACAGAGGAATTATTTTCTTTGACAAATTATATAGACCATAAGGTGTGTAATGGTAAAGAGTACATGAAAAATAATAAGACAACAAAATTTAAATGAAAGGATGGTAAATGTTTTTTGTGCAACATATAAATCTTACCTTATATAATATCCATCACCCATATGTTTGCATCAAGAACACTCCCAAACTCTTCTGCAAGTTCAGGGTAGGAAGTGTAATTGTTTGGGACTTCCAACACACATCCAGAGGTGTGGGCCTGAGGGCTTCTTGTGAAGGCACTGTTCGGTTCAACAAATATAACATGGATAGCACTGGCAACAAGGAGGTCAGCTCCTATTGACAAAAATTTACTCAATTGATCCAAACACAATTTACAAAACAGAACAAAAGCCTTGAGTCAGAGAGACATTATGTAATAGTAAGTTTAATGTAATTCCCACTCACCAGTGCAAAAACGGAGAAACTTCTTTAGGCGAACATCACTGCAATTCCTGATGAACCTCTTAAGGAAATCCAGGATTTGTTGCTCTCGGTTACTGAGGCTTTCATGTTGAAGTATGGCTACAACCTTCCTTGCTGTAGGAGTGAGACTAGTCATCAGTTCATCTAACCCTCCTGAAGGCAATCTCAATCTTTTTAACACATGACTCCATTGCTCTGCTATGTAAGCAGGATTTTGGACAATTTTTTTGTGCGCCACCTCAAGTAAAGTTTTTCTTGCATTCTTCTCAGTGACAAGAAGTTTCACATCATGAGCCTCTAAGAATTCAAACCATTCTTCACTTCCAGAGACAGATGAAAAGTCTCTCACTGCTTGTTCGGCAAGTTGCTTTTCCTCTGGAGGAATTGTTGCCAAAAATGCTGAAAAGAGGTCATCCTCAGCAAGTCCCAGTCCAAGAGAGTAGCAGAGGAAGGGCTTGGCAAGCATAATAGGGAAGTATTTAACAGCGTTGTAGCCTAGTACCACCACCAACTAACGCGCACCAGCAAACGAGCTCATATAACCCCGATCCTTTTTTCCTTGCATTGGCTCCCTGTAAATTTTAGAATTCAATTCAAAATTCTTGTATTTACATATATAACCAGGGGTCAGACCAGCTAATGCTCTATAACACAACTCCTCACTAAACATGCACCATCCCGATGTCTCCGCTCACAAGATCTAAATTTACTAGCTGTTCCCCGGACTCGACTTAAGACCAAGGGGGACAGAGCCTTTCAATCTGCGGCTCCCAGGCTCTGGAACAGCCTCCCACTGCACCTTCGGTTGGCAGACACTGTTGATGTGTTCAAAAGAGAGCTCAAAACTTTTCTTTTTAAACAGGCCTTTGGCTAATTTATATGTTTGTTTTAGTGTTCTTTAACATTGAATGTTATTAGCTGGTCTTATCTTCGCCTGCCCTGCTTATGAACTTGTTTTATTATTATATTTTATTGTTTTTTTATACTATATTGTCTGTGATGTACAGCGCTTTGGGACTGTGTCTGTGAAAAGCGCTCTATAAAAATAAACTTACTTACTTACCATCACTTTGGCTACACATTCCCATTCATCTTTCATGTCTGGTCATTGGTACTTTCAGGGTATTTCCTGTTGTACATTTAATTAAAAAAGTCTCCCAGTACTCACTCAGTGCATCTCGCAGAATCCCACCACTGTCCTCCCTTTTTCAGTACTACCATTAGGCAGAACCATCTCAATTTCTACCAAGGAGTCATCTACTGACACCAAGCCATTCTTAAAAGCAGCATTCAGAGCTTGAAAAACATGTCCCCTCCGAAGCCTCATCTTCGTGATGTGTGGTGGTGTTTGTGCCCTTTCAAATGGATCCAGAGGAATTGTATCATCAAGTATTACATCTTCCTGCATGAAAGCATAACCAAGCTGAATTTCTTCATCAACTGAAATGTGTAACGTTTTAACAGGGAAAGGGGTGACGCAATAGCGGGTTTTGAATATTTAATAAGGATACGCAACAGAACTAAACAGAAACGAAACAACCTGGCATAAGGAGAAGCGTACAATGGAAGGAGGACTCAAACAACGACATGGGGTAGACATTAACAGCAATATATATACGAGGGTCAATGAAGCACGTACATACATAAGCAAAGAAACATAACTAATCAAAGAATACAAACACAGGAAACCAACAGCGACACTAACCAGTGTTGGCGTGAAAACATGAAGTCCCCCAAGCGTCTCGACAAGATAATGTCTGCCCACTCCAGTGCTTTGGACTTTAGCCGAGAGTGCATAAAAATCACTAATACCCTCTCAGGAGGCGGGGGGCAAGTCAACAATTGAATGTACATCTCACTCTGAAAAATAAAATAATCAGCGTACATAGTTTCCCCATGGTATATATCCGGGCAGGGAGCCAGAGAAGGTAAAGCTACGTATTTGCCAACAGCGTCTTTGGTCAGGACTGATTGCAGACTATCCAGGCTAGCCCGAAAAGAATCCTCACCAAAGGAAAGTTCGTCCTTATCAGGAGAACAAGTAACCTGCTGCGTCGCTTTACGGAGGTCGGTCATTATGTAACGTTTTAACAGGGAAAGGGGTGACGCAATAGCGGGTTTTGAATATTTAATAAGGATACGCAACAGAACTAAACAGAAACGAAACAACCTGGCATAAGGTTGTTTCAATGGAAGGAGGACTCAAACAACGACATGGGGTAGACATTAACAGCAATATATATACGAGGGTCAATGAAGCACGTACATACATAAGCAAAGAAACATAACTAATCAAAGAATACAAACACAGGAAACCAACAGCGACACTAACCAGTGTTGGCGTGAAAACATGAAGTCTAAGCAGAGAGACAGCGAACTAGACACCCACACAACTATAAGAATCTAAACAGAGAGACAGCGAACTAGACACCCACACAACTATAAGAATCTAAACAGAGAGACAGCAAACTAGACACCAACACAACTATAAGAATCTAAGCAGAGAGACAGCGAACTAGACACCCACACAACTATAAGAATCTAAACAGAGACAGCAAACTAGACACAAACTCTACTAAACACGGAGGGTGGGGAGCGAGGATGAACAAAGGGTAAAGGCAGACGAGAACAAACTAAACTTTTGTAAACAAGACAGACGTAGAACAAGAGCAGAAGACAAACCTGAACCGGACAGCGACACACACTAGGAACTCAGGGCAACTAAACTCTACAAGATAAAGGGGAGCGCAGGGTAATGCGAAAGAGTGACAGAACAAACAATGACCGACACGGGAGCAAAACACTAGGGGGTTTTTATACACTGGAAACAAGACGGTGAAATGAGACTCAGGTGTGTGTGACAAACGACGAGGGCGTGACAGACAGGGGGAGGAACGAATGGGAGCGGGAAGCTAGGCGGGACCAGGGACGAGGGAGGGGCTGGACATAACAAAATGGCACTTGTCTCTTGTATTGTATGAAGTGTATCATCTTCAACCAGCACCACACTGTCCACTGGAAGAGACAGTAAATCAACAAAAAACACTGCTGTTCTCTGCTGTTACACTACTGGGGTGGGTTTCCCGAAACGTTCGTAGCGCCAAGTACTTCGTAACCTCGTATGAAACGTACGAGGTTAAGAAGTACTTAGCGCTACGAACGTTTCGGGAAACCCACCCCTGTTCTCTGCTGTTACACTGTGGTTCTCTGCTGTTACACTACTGTTCTCTGCTGTTACACTGTGGTTCTCTGCTAAGGGAAAGTTTATCATAGCAGAAGTAGATTGAAGTTCAACCAGTGATTCCTCTGCCCTTGGAGTAGTGGTTGTGTCTATCATTTTGCAAGACAGATAAAGTCTGTACTGTACTTTCACTTTCCTTGTTTCGTACTGTTCTAGCTCTTCTCATTGTGATTTCAAATTCAGTTATGTCACTCATTTTGTTTTTTCCATTTGGAAAGAACAGCTGTTTGCCACACTTTAAAAGCTCTGCCATTGTAGCTGTTTTTAAAGCCTTCAGGTGCCTGATTCCACCTCCTCGTTTCCCTTTGATCTGAACTTCTTCAAATAGTCCCATTTGGTAATTCCGTTCTGCTTTTTGAGCATTTAAGTTCCTATACAGTTTTTGAGATCGACTGTCATTATGCTTTCTCTTGCAGGCATGTCTTTTGTTCAGCTTTGCCATGAGATTTTCAGTTGCTTTAGACACAGTACTGCTGATTCCCTCTGATGCAGCCACTTCCCTTCTGCAGTATTGCCTTACTGCTATCCGGTCTCCAAATCTGGGCACATACTTCATCAGTTGCTCATCTGACATGCTATTAACAGCACAACAGTCAATCTCTAGGGGGTGAACAAAAACATAATTAATACAACAAATTGACCGAAACTTTGCCAACCAAATATCCTTTAAATTCAGAGTGGGAGCTAAATAGGAGTACTTTATACTATAAGTGGGCTGTATTTATAAAATGCATTTTAATGCACAAAATTTGTTTACTGTTATGGTTACTGTTACTATCTATCATCTGTGGCAGCATGGTGGGATAATATGAGCATTACTATATTACACTGTAGATTTTGGATAAAACATGTCCCACTGAGAAATGTGCTTATTCTGATGGAAATTAATAACATTCTATATTCCAGGAATGATCTCAGGTTTATTTATTAATTTTTTTTTATTATTATATGCTGGCTGTGACGTCGGGTGCAGCGTGAAGGACGAGACACAAATCCTTGCTTGACAACAGGCGTCACATTTAATGGACAACAGATTGCGCTGTATGCACACGTACAAACTCACAAATACACGCAAACGTGCAGATTTAGACAACGACAAGCACAAGACACTGCGCGAACACACATTAAATAGACAGACCACATAAACCCCACGTGATGACGAGACGAGCCACAGGTGAGACAGATAATTACAAGACACACCTGCACCCATGGAGATACACTGACGCAGATGAGTAGAAAAATGTTAATCACAGGGCTCAGAATTGTTTTTGAACCAAATAGTTAAATACATTTTGGAATTGTATATTGTAATGAGGCCACTGTCACCACCGTCAGTTGTAAAATCACCACCATCAGTTCTAAATTTACCATGTCAGAGGACGTGTTTATTAATTTGACTAACTTTTTATTTTCAAAATTAAAACCCGATTTATCCAAATTTAATCAGTGATGAGATGTGTCTGGGAGACTTTCCAGAACTTTGTACGTACAGACTCGAGGACGAATATGTGAGTCATTTTAACAAACCCATCGGCTTAACACACTTGTACCATACCAAACAGCAGTAAAGCTCAATTTAATTAAATTATAAACCCGTTGTTAACTATGTACGAGACACGTAGGTTGCATGGTGCACACAACTCCATTGTCTACCAACTCTCTGATACTGTCTGCTTAATTTTACGTTTCTTGCTTATATTTACCTTTTCATCACGAAAGGTTGACACAGTAATGTCGTCCAATCGCCTGTTTTCTTGAAGGAAAACTGTCCATTATTTCTAATAAACGTGACGCTAGCTACACGTGTGCCACTAAATCCATGCGTACAGTTTAGTAATCCGCCAATTTTTTTCCCGCCAGTGACCCCTACGGGGCTCCGTAGGTTAGAACTACAGAGACACTAGAAAAAAATAATTTCTTATTTTATATCACCGTTAACTACACAGGGTTGACTCGAACTTAATAGGCCTATCTATTGACCTATTTTTCACAAGAGCTTGTGGCTAGCTCTGACAGTGTTCAACGCAAGCTGTAGTGAACGGAAGTAACTTTGTTTTACCGCAAAATATGAAAACGATTGAAACCATTAATAACCCAATTAAATCCACTGTTAAATGTACGAACTGGTAAATGTAGGGGTAAATGCACGCATTTCTGCCTTGTCCCCGGCGTAGATACCACTAGGTACCACGTCACAACATGAATGAAGAACGCTTGTATGATTGAACGCAATTTGGTCTCTATGATGGAAATTGCTGGCTACTGTGTCATTGAAATTGCAGATTTCGGAAATGCTCTGTTTGCTTATTAAGTCAATATGAATAAACCTCTGATCAAGAAACCAAATCTTGATCCGACTGTACTATCTAATTATTGTAACGTCCGGGTGTAGGAGGCAGGCACCAAGACGGTTACGGTAAACATATAACATTTATTGGACTCTCCACAATTAAGCTCTGTGCGGAGCGCAAGCAGCACACAGTCACACTCATGCTGACATGTAGCTTTAGACAAAGACGAGCACAAGACATTGTGCGAACGCACATTAAATAGGTGTTTAACACAAACCCTCGTGATCTCGAGACAAGGCACAGGTGCGACTACGAACACGCTCACAGACAACCCACACCCACGGAAGCACTAATATGGACATAACAGCACGCAGACAACGTAACGGCACGCCCACAGGGAAGGGTCCGGAGCTGTGACCGTGACAATTATAGACCCATTTCAAACACATCATTTATATCTACTGTAGCCAGCGTAGCCAAGGCGACGCTTTCTTTGTTTTGGTGCGCACATGAAGGATGAGGTCATGAGTAGAGTAGCACCTGCATTGGGTGAGCCATTTACAGGTAGGCACATATAGGGACACCTGTGGGGTCCTAGAGGAGAGCGTGGTGGCTAAAGCGCATGCAGGTGGCGGCGTCTAGAGGAAGCGTGTCTGTAACAGCGAGTCCGAAGGTAGGATTAAGTTGCATAATATACTTTTGCACAAGATGACTGATGAAGCAACTAAACATGGTTTGGTTTTAATTAGTGTGGGGACACGAGTATAGGAGTGTTTAGGCGGAGTGGCCGCAGGTCATTAATGTAGCAACAGTCGGTGTGTGTACAGAATACGAGGTATGAGTTTTGTAATTATGTTCGAGTTTTAGTCGCATCCTCTCAGACATACGGAGTAAAGCTCCTTTGTTTATTTTAGTCTGTTGGTGACACACCACATCCATTCTTTCTCTTCCTGATCTACAAATGATCGGCTACCAGGTATAATTAGCCACTGTGCATTCTCTAAAGCTTTATAAACACCTGAGAATGTGTGTTTTAGTATGCCCTAAACCAGAGGTTTCATATGGTTTTTCAATTACACTCTGTATATCCAGTGTGCTGCAACAAGCTGCTATCCTGTCCATGAGTGAAGTTGGTCAATCCTGATGAATGTGGTATGTTTCTTTTTTTAAATCATATTCATAATGTTGAATGCAGTTAATGTTTTATTGAATGAACGTAATGTTTCTTTCTGTTTTGTGTATATGAAGGGCCACGGCTTTAGGGGTTGTCAGTTGCTGTTGTCTACCGGTTTTTGTTATCTCTGTTTGCTACTGCTTTCTATTTAGTTTTCTTTATTTTGTGTTTCTATTTATTTAAAAGATCTTACCATAGCAAATCTTAAAGCGGTCTTTTAATGATATGCTGCTCAGGGGTATTTAAGTGACCCGTTGTTTTAAAAACCCTTACTCTTGTGTGACTACCTGTACGTTTAGTTATTGGTTGATGTACCCTTTTTTTAACTCGAGTCTCTTGATTATTTTGATTCGGTACTATTTAGATGTGGCTATGTTGAGACTGAGATATAGGCAGCCATATTGAGTGCTGTGTTCACTTTAGAGTGTGATTTGGAAACATTTGCAGTGGGTTGCGGATTGGCTGAATTTGAGAGATTATTCACGAGTGGTATTGTCAATTGGCTGTCTTCACTCAGTCTCCAAACCACAAACAGGTAGTTTCAATACTTCTGAAATTGTTTCTTGTTTTATTTAAGTTAAACTGACAGAGTCTATTATCTTTAATAAAGACGGTATTTTTGCATCACACCGACGTTCGTCTACTTTCTTTAGAGTTCCCCTTATTCTAAGTAAAAACACTAATTAAGGGGTGGCGTAGTCTGGCAGTTATTAATTAGGGGGCGCTACACTAAGATCATAGAAAAAGCTGTTGCCTAGCAATTATGCCTATATCTGCATAGGAATCACATATTTGAAAAATTCCAATCTGGTTTTAGGCCCCATCACAGTACTGAAACAGCATTAGTTAAAGTAACAAATGATCTCCTCCTTGCTTCAGATCAAGGCTATGTATCACTGTTAGTGCTTCTTGATCTTAGTGCAGCTTTCGACACAATTGATCATAGGATCCTGCTAGAAAGGTTAGAACGCTGGGTTGGAGTCTCAGGTACAGCCCTTTCATGGTTTTATTCTTACCTAACAAATCGCTATCAGTTTGTAGAGCACAATAATATTCCATCTAAACGTACAAAAGTTAAATATGGGGTCCCACAAGGCTCCATTTTAGGACCACTATTATTTACATTATATATGCTACCATTGGGCACAGTTATAAACAAACATGGTGTCAATTTTCACTGCTATGCAGATGACACTCAACATTACATATCAGCCAAACCTGATGACAAACTCAGTTTAGGAAAAATTGAGGCCTGTGTAAGAGATATTAAATGCTGGATGTCCCTAAACTTCCTCCAACTTAATGAGGACAAAACAGAAGTTCTCCTCCTGGGCCCTAAGGCCTCAAAACAGAAAATTCCAGATCTAATGCTTAATCTCGCAGACTACCCCAATACACCTGGCACAGTAGCCAAAAACCTAGGCGTCATACTCGACTCTGACCTATCAGTTGATAAATACATAGATAATACTACTAGGATAGCTTTTCTAAATCTCCGCAACATTGCTAAGTTAAGAAATGCATTATCACAGGATGATGCGGAAAAATTGGTGCACGCCTTTGTTAGCTCCAGATTAGATTACTGTAACTCACTACTGTCAGGATGTTCAAATAGGAATTTAAATAAACTTCAAATAGTTCAAAATGCCGCAGCCAGGGTTCTGACCAGAACTAGAAAATTTCAGCATATCAGTCCAGTCCTATCAGCCCTGCATTGGCTCCCAGTTAAATTCCGTATTGACTTTAAAATTCTTTTATTAACTTATAAAGCATTGCACGGGCTTGCTCCTGAATACCTTCAGGAACTTATTTCCTATTATGAACCCCCACGTCCACTAAGATCACAGGGTGCTGGTCTTTTATTAGTTCCAAAAATTAACAAGGTAACAGCAGGGGGAAAAGCCTTTCCTTGTAAAGGCCCCCCAGCTTTGGAATGATCTTCCTAAATGCGTCCGGGACTCTGACACAGTAACAATCTTTAAGTCTAGGTTGAAAACCCACTTATTTAGTTTAGCGTTTGATAATTAATATCCCCCCTTAGATTAAGGTACAGATCCAGGGGTTCACAGGCAAAGGGTTTTACGGTAGACTGGGGCGCTGGTGCTGTCATCCTGTCACTGCTCGAGGTCACTCAAGTTTGTTGACAGTGCAGTGGACGGATGCCATTGTCTCAGGATGCCCCCAAGCCTATGTTACCTTCTGGTTCTGCCTTTTTTTTAGCTAGGCTGTAATAGTTTAACTTAATCCCGGATTTGCTGCCTCACTCCAGAAATGTTTATAATTTCACCTGTCCTGTATATGTCCCCATGCAGCGCTAATTTTCCCTGTTTCATTTCTCCACATGGCTGCCCACCTGCCTGAGGAATAATGAGATGAGGAGACCAGCGATCCATCCTGGGCCAGCCACCTCCTGCCAAACCGGATGCCTACACCATGATGGACATTATTACATCTTTTTCCTTTTCTTTCTCTTCTTTCTGTATAAATTGTTGTTGTCATGGTGACCGGTGTCGGCCAGAGGAGGATGGGTTCCCCCCCTGAGTCTTGGTTCCTCTCAAGGTTTCTTCCTCATGCAAAAAACTAGGGAGTTTTTCCTTGCCACTGTCGCCTTTGGCTTGCTCACTGGGGGCTAGGACCCGGCACTTGTAAAGCTGCTTTGTGACAACAACTGTTGTAAAAAGCGCTATATAAATAAAATTTGATTGATTGTAGTGTTGTCAAAAAAATCGATATATCGATATGTATCGATACTGAACATTCTGAAACGGTACAATACTCGTTTCCCTTAAGTATCGATTCTTTTTACATAAAATGCGCTTTCGTTTGACCCACCCAAGCTGCCGTAATGCACAGGACAGTTTGTAATGCTAATATGGCAGCTAAAGCAAACGCAGTGCTCTTGGATTCGAAGCAGATACAGATGGAAAACCGAAGGATATGAATAAGCCCGTTTGCAAGCGGTGCTTTTGGAACATTTCAACGAAGGGCGCTAAAGCCTGGTTGAGTGACCATAGCGCTCGACTCCGCGCGCGGTGGAGGCTTTATACTTTCCGCTTTGCAGTGTTGTCCGAAACTATATGTGGTAGTATAAAAGAAACACCCCTCAAAACAGGGGAATGAACACTTACATGATGAATTTTAATGCAGCTTTGTGTTTCAGTGTGTTTCAGGTTTGAAAAGTGCTGCAATTTAGGCTAAAGTACTGGAAAATGTTGAAATTGTAACTACTTCGTTTCACAACAAATATGTCTGACTAGACATTTTTCTTGTATTACATTAACAAATACGAGCCTCTTGTAATTCCAGGATGAAACGAGAGAACGTGAAGACGTTAAGAAAAATGCACGTTACGTTATTACGTTAACTTTTGTAATTCCAGGACGAAACACGAGAGAACATGAAGACGTTAAGATTGGGCGTTTTGAAAATAAACAACCATTAAATAATGTGATTAAAAGTGCAACATTTCGAATCATTTCGAGTATATGTATAAATATTTAACTTAATTAAGTTTAACGTGCTGGGAAATATTGGTACAAGCGCTTGAATTGAACCCTGCAAACATGACTTGTTCATTGCGCTGAGGCGCGGCGCGCGCGAAGTTACAAAATTCGAGAGGTGCACGACCTCGCGTGTGCCGCGCTTCAGCGCGATGAACAAAGTCATGTTTGCAGGGTTCATACACCTTGTGGAATTCAAACACTTGTATGTCACTTTCAAGGTCCATTTCAATATTTCCCAGCACGAGCAAAGACACTTTGTCAGACGTTCAAAAGACGTCCACTGAAAAGCCAGAATGAAAGTTTTAGCGACGTCCTTTTTAAACGTCTATTACTGCCGTTCAGTTGCAGTTTTTGCATGTCCTGACATCCAATAAAGGTCCTAGTCAGACGTTCAGATAGAAAACTCGTCATAGACGTTCATGTTAAGTTAAAAGGTTAAGGTCCTAGTCACACTGTCAGATTTTGAACCAGTTTTGAACGTCCACCAGACATGCAAAAATGGGTCTGGACTGACAGACGTGATACAGACTTGATTTTAACGTCTTTCTGACGTCGCATGTTTGTTGGGATAAGTTAAATATTTATACATATACTCGAAATTATTCGCTTTTTTATCACATTATTTAATGGTTGTTTATTTTCAAAACGCCCAATCGTAACGTCTTCACGTTCTCTCATGTTTCATCCTGGAATTACAAGATGCTCGTATTTGTTAACACAAAAGAACTGTTCAGTCAGACAGATATTTGTTGTGCATTTTCAAACACAAAGCAACATTTATTTGTTTGTTTTTTAAAAATAAAAATAAAAAGGCTTTAAAACAGAAATTAGCACCGTATCTGACTTTGGTATCGAAAATGGTATCGAATTTCAATATTTTTTTAAGTATCGTATCGAAGTTGTAATTCTTAGTATCGTGACAAGCCTAATTGATTGATTGATTGAGCTCGGAGCGGTCGTTTTATGCATGGTCCTAGCGCTAGATTCGTCGCTATTTAAATATTTCCTTTTAACTGTTAAAACTGCAGAGGACCAAAACCGGCTTTTGAAAAAGTCCCCCCCAAATTACGTCCGTGAGGTTAAATGTACTAAATGTTGGCTTACATTTCTACAGAGCCCCTAAAGGATCTAGGTAGAAAAAAAATATTTTGAAAGCTAAATTGTTCCCTCAATTTAACAATTCATTCCCTCAATTTAATAAATCGTTGCCTCAATTTAACAATTCATTTCCTCAATTTAATAATTCATTCCCTCAATTTAACAAATCGTTCCCTCAATTTATTATTTCATTCCCTCAATTTAACAAACTGTTCCCTCAATTTATTATTTAATTCCCTCAATTTAATAAATCATTTAAATAAACCTCAAATATCTGATTTTGTGCATAACATGCAGTACACCAGATGTCATGAACCGCTTAAATTTGATTATATTTTATTTTGAACTTGGTTTAAAATATCTGGACATACTTCAGGTTTGGCTGTTAAACATGGCATTGTTTTATCTCTGACATCCCTTAAACGTATTTTATGTAAAAATGGGTTGTTTCGGAGGAAAACCTATTATGACATTGGGCAGACCATCTGGTTCATCCGAAATTAGCTGCAAGGGCCTGGAGCACTCCATGGGTATAGGTGGATGCATAGTAAGTGCATAGAGCAAGGTGTCAGAGTTCATAAAGAGGATGTGGGTCTAATCTTTTCCACCCTGGATCCTGATGGAACACATAGCCGCAGAGCAAGGCATCTGAACAGGAGAGCTCATTATGCAAAGGGTCCAAATTACATACAGGACTGTCTCAGAAAATTAGAATATTGTGATAAAGTGCTTTATTTTCCGTAATGCAATTTAAAAAAATGAAATGTCATACATTGTGGATACATTACAAATCAACTGAAATATTGCAAGCCTTTAATTGTTTTAATATAGCTGATTATGGCGTACAGCTTAAGAAAACTCAAAAATCCTATCTCAAAATATTAGAATATCTTGAAAAAGTATCCTAGTAGGCTATTCAACTAATCACTTGAATCGTCTAATTAACTCGAAACACCTGCAAGTGTTTCCTGAGCCTTGAAAAACACTCAGCTTGGTTCAGTAAACTAAATCTCAAGTATGGGGAAGACTGCTGATCTGACTGCTGTCCAGAGGACCATCATTGACACCCTCCATCAGGAGGGTAAGAAACAAAAAGAAATTTCTCAAAGAGCAGGCTGTTCACAGAGTGCAGTTTCAAAGCACGTTCACAAAAAGTCTTGTTGGAAGGGGGAAATGTGGCAGGAAACGCTGCACAACCAAGAGGGATGACCGCAGCCTTAACAACATTGTGAAGAAGAGCCGCTTCCAGAATTTGGGGGAGCTTCAAAGACAGTGGACTGAAGCTGGAGTCCAGGTATCAAAAGCCACTGTTCACAGACGTGTCCGGGAAATGGGCTACAATAGCCGTATTCCCATGGTCAAGCCACTTCTGAACTCAAGACAACGGAAGAAGCGTCTGACTTGGGCTATGGAAAAGAAGCACTGGACAGTTGCAGAGTGGTCCAAAGTCCTCTTTTCAGACGAAAGCAAGTTTTGTATGTCATTTGGTAGTCAAGGCGCCAGAGTCTGGAGAAAGGCTGGAGAGGAGCAAAATCCAAGTTGCTTGAAATCCAGTGTGAAGTTCCCACAGTCAGCGATGGTTTGGGGAGCCATGTCAGCTGCTGGTGTTGGTCCACTGTGTTTTATCAAGTCCAGAGTAAATGCAGTTGTGTACCAAGAGATTTTAGAGCACTACATGCTTCTATCTGCTGAAAAGCTCTATGGAGATGATGCTTTCATTTTCCAGCATGATCTGGCACCTGCCCACAGTGCCAAAACCACCAGTAACTGGTGTACTAACCATGACATTGCTGTTCTTGATTGGCCTGCCAATTCCCCTGACCTGAACCCCATAGAGAATTTGTGGGGTATTGTGAAGAAGAAGATGAAAGACACCAGACCCAATAATGCAAATGAGCTAAAGGCCGCTATTGAAGCATCCTGGTCATCCAGAACACCTCAGCAATGCCACAGGCTGATTGCCTCCATGCCACGCCGCATTGATGCAGTAATCTGTGCAAAAGGATTCCCAACTAAGTACTGAGTGCATTAATGGACATTTTCAAATGTTTGATTTTGTTTTGCTGTTATATTTTTTATTTTTTTACTTGGTCTGAGGAAATATTCTAATATTTTGAGATAGGATTTTTGAGTTTTCTTAAGCTGTACGTCATAATCAGCTATATTAAAACAATTAAAGGCTTGCAATATTTCAGTTGATTTGTAATGTATCCACAATGTATGACATTTCATTTTTTTTAATTGCATTACGGAAAATAAAGCACTTTATCACAATATTCTAATTTTCTGAGACAGTCCTGTATGGCATGTGGATTCATACGATAAACTTAAACCGTTTGGTATTTGTATTAATGGTGCAATCGATGGATATTCACGAAAATTAATATGGAAGAGAATGCTGGAATAGCCATCTGATCCGTCCCTCAAGGAATGAAAATGTTCCCCACGGGCGGCCTAATGTAATGTACACAGTTCCAGAACTGTATGGATCTGAAGACTACTTATGTCATGTGTCAGAACAGGAAATCATCAACTGTGAGACAGACTGTTTACATCGCAGTGACATCGCTTGTGATGAGGATGTTTACAGTCTGTGTACCTACATAATGGCAGAGTACAATTGAACTGTTCCTGAAGATCTCATGGGTATTAATTTATACCTTACACTCAAGGAAAAAATTGGCATAATTTTAAATCTATGAAAAATTACAAACGGTACAAAAGTAGTACAACCCAACTTTATTCATGTGTTTATTCATGTGTTTTTTGCTCCTGTAAAATATTGTAGACATCTTGTATAACAAGAAATCAATTCTGGAAACAAAGAGACCTTTTTTTTGTTATAATTGTCACATTATCTTCACAGGTTTACAATTAAAACAAACATAAAATAC
The DNA here is from genome assembly GCF_052324685.1 of Brachyhypopomus gauderio. NCBI lineage: Eukaryota > Metazoa > Chordata > Actinopteri > Gymnotiformes > Hypopomidae > Brachyhypopomus > Brachyhypopomus gauderio. The sequence goes on from NW_027506870.1 coordinate 1,729,116, forward strand.
AAGCAAGGTACTTTAAGCATTAGCAAGGTACTTTAAGCCTAAAGATGAACCTGTCCAATAGGAAAAGACTAGCTAGACATCCAGGTGTCTGTGTTGTGTGACTAATTTAACAGTGCTACTGTATATGAAATACTCCTGGTGTTCTGTTTACAACCAAACCAAAATGCTGATATTAATGAGATGATATAAAAAAGACTTTTATTTATAATATTTATTTAGATATGAATGCCTATTAAAATTATGCACTAACCATAGATGTTATGACTTGTCTTTAAACGCAGAATATTTACTCTTGGCTTCCATGTCGACTTGTATTCATATCAGTACACAACTTTTATAAGCTAGTTACATTAATTTGAACAACACCATGTAAACAAAGCAATGACTGATATGGCCTACTTGTAAGATACTGAAGTAGGCACAGCGTTACTTTTTCACTGATGAAATTCTGGACTCTCACTTGTTCAATGTGACGACTTCGAATGAACTCGATGAAGCCGTTAAATGAGTAGTAATCCATCTCGAGTGCCTATAGCCTACATTATAGACAACAAATTAATTAAATGTTAGCTAACTTTGCTAATGTTTTCTCAATTCTCTAGCTAGTCAGCTAGCAAGCAATCACTGTAGTGTACTTTGGAGGTTAACTTATTACCGACGGAGCCATGATAGTAAATGAGAGTTTGTGCAGAGTTCTCGCTACATGAGCCTGACTACTGATAGCATACACACATAAAGCATTATTAGTTCATTATGGTAACAACATACCAGTCTGTACGAGAGCTGTAGGAGAGATGACCCTGTTAAAACTGTTGGTCCTAAACTACTGTGTTATTCCATATTTGAGGGAACGAATTATTAAATTGAGAGAATGATTTATTAAATTGAGGGAACAATTTATTTAATTGAGGGAACGGTTTGTTAAATTGAGGGAATGAAATAATACATTGAGGGAACGATTTGTTAAATTGAGGGAATGAATTATTAAATTGAGGGAAGGAATTGTTAAATTGAGGCAACGATTTATTAAATTGAGGGAATGAATTGTTAAATTGAGGGAACAATTTAGCTTTCAAAATACTTTTTTTCTTCCTAGATCCTTTAGGGGCTCCGTACATTTCAAATATCATGTTTAGCTGAATAAACATGTTATCAACCCCTTTTAATGTACAGTAGGCTTACAAATTCATGTTTAACTGAATAAACCGTTGAACACGAGTAGCCTACATTTTATTGAGCATGTTTTTTTTCTTCAAGTATCAAAGTAGAACAGCTTCATTGATGCAGCTTCATTCAGTCATTGATGCATTTTGGAAACAGGAGATGAGCCCCTGGTTTAATGCACCCTCTGTAGCCTATTAAGAAACCCTATCTCAAAAACTGACTTTTAGTCATTACTTGGGTAGCACGCATATGAGCCATTTTAATATAGATTAATCTAGATTAATTTCAAGATTTCAGTGAGATTAATCTAGATTAAAAAAATTAATCTATGCCCACCCCTAATATATATATATATATATTTTATATATAATATCTCCCGACGCCCCCCCCCCCCCAAAAAAAAAAAAACTCTTCGAATCCACACGATTCGTGTAGTTCACCCTTTTCAAAAAAGGGTGTAGTTCACCCTTTTCAACTTTCATGCCTGTAAATGATGCAGTTTGGGGGATGTTACTTATAATGAACTCGTCACGGTAATGTGACCGCCAGCAGCGGCAGTCTTGTTTGTTCTGTTGTTGTGACGTTGTGTTCGTTCTTTTTGCACTTCCCTCGCCCGTCACAGAACTGAAATGCTTCAAGTGTTGCACTTCACTAAACTAGATATTTTGTTTTTACATATTAGATAAAATCAGTAATCATTGAGAAGCCACTGTCTTCAAAATCAGATCCAATACATTTAGATAGATAGATAGATAGATAGATAGATAGATAGATAGATAGATAGATAGATAGATACATACTTTATTGATCCCGAAGGAAATTTAGCAGCCAGTAGCAGTTACACCATAACAGATCACAGTAAAGGACACACACAAACAATTTCACAATAACCTATATGACATTCACAAACAATACAAAGACTATACAAAACAAGTGTACAATTATCAAGTGTCCCGACCAAGATTGCTAAAAACTGGAACTAATGTGCAGTGTCCAGTAGTGCAAATTAATGGGATGTGCTTTAAGAGTGTCAAAGTGTAAAAGTGTCGAAGTGTCAAAGTGACCAGCAGTGTGGATATACTGACAGTATATGAGCGGAATGTATGGACATAAATTTTCAGGACAAATAGTCAGATGACCAGAAGGGCAGATGTACCGTGAGGTGGTATAGACTGTTGTGCAATAGTAACGACTCGTTCCTCATCTGTCCCCCTCCCTCTTCCGACTCCACTGGGAGGAGTTTTTCTCATCATCCAAGATTTTATATAATTAATACAGCATTACAGTGCATCGGCATTGTTGTAAAAATGAAAGTGAACATGTAGGTAAATCAAATATCTGATGTACATGTGACACCCTGAATGTTTAGTCACATTAAAGTAATTTATTTAATTACTTTAATTAAATTTAATTAAATTTAATTAATTTATTTCATATTTTATTTGTATATTCTCTTGGTTTGTATATATATTTGTTATTGTATTGTTATTTAATGCTTCCAGCCCTGTAGGGGGAGCTAGACTCAAGGGGGCGGGCATTAGACTGGGGCTTAGATGGGCAGCGGGAAATGGTTCTCAGATGAATCTGAGAACTCAAACCGAACACACTGTCTCACGTGTCGTTTGTTGATCCTGTTTCCCAGGTAGTGTTGCCACCTGTCCCAGTTTTCCCGGGCTGTCCCGGTTTTTCTTCTTTTTAATATTCGGTCCCGGCAAAAAAACTAGGTTAGTTCAAACCACGATTCAGACTGTTTCTGCACACTTTAAATCTGTTTTTTTCTCGCTGTGTCCATTTTAAACCCCTCCGGTAACATTTTACGTTCGCCATAACCCCCCACTCAACAACTTACGTTCGCCACCCCCCCGCTCAACAACTTGACAGTGTCCTTGTTTTTTGTCAGACCTAGGTGGCAACCCTATTCCCAGGTGGGTAAAAATGTGAAAGTGTACAGATATAAAAGTGTACAAAGTAGTATAGTAAGATTTGACGAGTATATGTGTATGTGTGTAAAGATTAAACTGTGTTGAATGAGTCGCTATAGCCACATGCGTTGGCAGACGTTCAGGCTAGCTAGCGCTAGCAACTTTAGCCTTCTTGTCACTATCCCCCGTCCTCTCATTAGTATTAGTCACCCGGCAGTAACTGTTCACTCTGGTTAGTCTCTGGTTAGTCATATATGTCCTAGCTATGTGCCTGGCTGCCACCATTACACGTACGTGTTTTTCAGCAGCACTAGTGACTTTAGTAACCATGTGCTTGGCTATCGCCATTTTGTATTAAAACCCCTGTTTCGGCAGTTATACGCTTGAATATAATAAATGTGTTTAGATTAAATATGTGTAACAGAGAAAATGTGTAAATAAGGTTAGATTAAGTTGTGGTGAGTTTTTGTATTTTCTAAGTTAGTAATATTTTCTATAAAATGAGTCTATTCGGCCATGTTAAGCGAAGCTAGAGCCTCTGCCAACCGAGTGGTTGTTTTATTTTATTAAATATTGGTCCTGTTGACATTCAGTTCTATTCTACTTTTATACTTTGGTCAGTTTTGTATGTTCAATGCAGATACGGTGTGGGAAGCCCAGTTTAACCAGAGTTTGATGTGGGTTGTCAGTGTATTTGGTGCTGTGTGATCGGCAAATGGAGTGGTTTGTAGTGAATGTGTATGTGATGGTATGTATATATGTATATATAGATATATAGGTGTGTACATATATACATATTTTATTCAATTATTAATTCTAGTATAATTAACATGGTTAAATTCACTATTATTTATAGTATAATGATTAATGTTGAGGATAAGATTTATTAGTACCTTACTGGTTTCTGTGATTTGCATCACTATTTGTAGTGTTAAGAGAAGCTAAATGTATTCTTGTGAGTGTTTGTGACATGCAGATGTTATTATGCAGAGTTGTGTTAAACTGCAAAAAGGAAAAAAAAATAACAGACCAAAGGTAAATAAAAGAGAATGTTTTGTATGTTTAATAAAGAAAAAAAAGGAGATGAATCTGAGAACTGAAACCGAACACACTGTCCCACGTGTCGTTTGTTGATCCTGTTTCCCAGATCTCATCCATAACTGCTACTACCCTACCCACACACCTGGGGGGTGTAACATACATACAAGTAAAACAATGAGGGCCCAAAAACTGAGCTCTGCAATATTACATTTCAGTCCTACTCTCGAAAAGTATCATTACACTCTGAAGATTTAATTGATTGCCAGTGGTTTGTGTAAGTGGTTGATGGTGAACTCTGGTCAACACTTCACTTCAAGTCCAATAGCAAAATAAATACATTCAAAATACAGGGCACATAATAGGTTATTTACCACCACAAACTAATTCTACTAAGGAAAGAAAATGCATGTTAATCCTAATAAAAAATGCTCAGAGAAATTGAGAAGTATTGGGCAGTTAAACATTTCCAAATATGTTTATTCTGTACTAGATCTACAATATAGACTTACCTTTTTAATCATGTGAGTAAATACATGTGACATGCGGTGCAGGGCGAAGGACGAGGCACAGAATCCTTAATTTCACTCACGAACATCACGTTTATTTTACATTTATTTAGCGTGGATAGCGCACACATAGCAATACACACATTCACGTGTGAGACTCAGACAAAGACGAGCACTGGACACTGCATGAATGCACATTAAATAGACAAACCACATAAAACCAGAGTGATCACGAGACGAGCCACAGGTGAGACGAATTAACACATTCGGACACACCCACACCCACGCAAGATCCACAGACGCAGACGTCTAGACGTAGACAATAAACACACGCCCAAAGGGGAGGGGTCAGGGGCTGTAAAGTGACAATACATATATGATGAGATAAATGATGTGTGACAGTGGGTCTTCAGAAACCAGAAATGTGGCAGCATGCTAAATTTCACAATCTAATTTCCTGTAATGTGGAGCAATTGCAATTCCTGTGCAAGGAAGACACAGTCACTGAGTGAGATTTAGTGAGACTTAGAGTGAGATTTAATAAGATCAAACCCATAATCTGGGTACATGACGGACCGTGGTCACAGAACAAACCCATAATCAGAGTACATGACGGACTGAGGTCACAGAACAAACCCATAATCAGAGTACATGACGGCCCGAGGTCACAGAACAAACCCATAATCAGAGTACATGACGGACCGAGGTCACAGAACAAACCCATAATCAGAGTACATGACGGACCGAGGTCACAGAACAAACCCATAATCAGAGTACATGACGGACCGAGGTCACAGAACAAACCCATAATCAGAGTACATGACGGACCGAGGTCACAGAACAAACCCATAATCAGAGTACATGACGGACCGAGGTCACAGAACAAACCCATAATCAGAGTACATGACGGACCGAGGTCACAGAACAAACCCATAATCAGAGTACATGACGGACCGAGGTCACAGAACAAACCCATAATCAGAGTACATGACGGACCGAGGTCACAGAACAGGTTTGATCAGAAACAGACATGCAACCAACATAAAGAGAGTGAAATAACATTACAAACACCAAGTACAACACATGACAACAAAAAATTCAAGAAACTAGGAAACAACAAGGCTAACTGCGAGGATGAACACGAGGCCAAGTTCATCTCCTCCCTCTTTTTTGGAGGTATGTTCTTTTGTTTTTTTTAAGACACACATTACAAAATTTCATTGATCTCTGTATGTTAACAAATTCATTGGAATAAATAGAACATTTAATTACATGAAAATCTGAAACAGTACAGTATAACATTAAATGAAAATATGACAAAAATATTAGAACAATTAAATCACAGTAACTTACCCGAATGTTTATCAGATGTTGTTGATGTGAGGGTTGTTATTTTGTGTTTTCATTGGATGGTTATCTGGAGTAGTAAAAAAAAAAAAATCAAGAATATTTGACAATTCAAATTTGGGATGATTAATGCCTAAAATTGTATCTATGACATGGACAAAGATAAATAAAATACCTTGCTTATAAGTGGACAGACGTACTGCTGTTGTGTTGAATCATGTGTTCACAACCTTTGACAAACAGAAGCTGATCTCATCATGATTTGTAGCACATGTAGCACAGAGCATGAAGCGAGTGAATGTAACTGATACTTAATGATGTCAGACTCGAAATGCGGCATTGAACTGAACCGATTCATTTGAATCACGGTGTTCCGAAACACTGGCTCTGTTCGAAATAGCCTACTACATACTACTGGCGTACTGATCGAGCCCCAAATCAGTATGCCGTATGCAGTATGTGACCAAAATGAAAATTTCCAGTACGCGAAACATATCCAGATGACCTACTACTTCCGCAAAATATTCCAGTACGTGAACAGAGCTATCTTCGTGGTGTACTGCATCCCATCATGCAACGCTACGTTCACGTGACCCCGTAGTGTGCTTTGCTTTTGTCGCATACTGGAAACTGTACTGCATACTACTACGAGGACCAGTATTCAGTATATACTGAGTCCAGTATGCAGTATCCAGTATGTAGTAGTCTATTTCGAAGTCCGTATCAAAACGGGAAAGCCACGTGACTGTTCCAAAAACGGGTTTTGTTTCGTCAAGCAGTTTCAATACGTTTTGAATCTTTTCACGAATTTTAGTCCGCACTTAAGCTGAAGCAGCTGGTCTGAGATCAGAATGTTTACTGATTACTTGTGATCAGTTGTGATTACAACTGATTACTTATGTTTACTTATAAAGTATTACACAACATTTCCCTACCTTGCAATGTAAAATGAATAATGTCAGCTATATCAATGCACTGACTAACAGTGAAACATAATGAAAAATACATCATAATGACATCATTCATACAAGCCTGTTCTCTGCAAAATGATATGTTTTCATGACTAAAATTTATTTAGGGACACATGCTATAATATTTCATGTCATTTTTCATGTAAAAAAGTTGTGGATTTAGGCCCTGGTTGGCCACTAGATGTTACTGTGTGATGATTCAAATAATTTTCCGAATCAATTGGTTCATTTGATTCGATCTCCCAAAAGCCCCACTTTTGCCATTACTACTGATTCAAATGAAAAGTCAAAGGTCAAAGGTGCTAGTAGTGGCACTATCAGCTGAACTACAAAGCTCTGGGGCCTCATGTACGAACGTTGCATACACACACAAAAACATTGCGTACGCTATGTTTCACGCAAACGGTCAGATGTACTAAATGTGAATTGAACGTGAGAAACATGCAGATAATCCCATCCAAAACAGCTGGCATGGCACGGCTCGAAGATGACTGGGATATCCCCGACCGGTCTGCCAGTTCTCTTTGAAACGAGTCAGTCGCCAGGAAGCTGAACGTTGTCAGCACCTGTAAAGGAACTGGCAGTGCACGACTCCTCACTGTTTCTCTCTCCAAAACTGGACCCAACACAGCACAGAAGTCAGCTCTTGGAAATCTGAAACTTATAAGCCAGTCATCATCATGGGCCAACAAATCAAAATGGTCATGGAAAACTCCCTCTTGGCAAATTCAGCCATTATCAATATCTTCCAGTAATGCCAACGCTGCATCTCCCAAGAACTCCAGCACAACATTTAATGCATGTTTATATAATCTAGGCTAAGTGGAAACATGTTGAATGATTATTTCAGTAAGGCAATGAAATTGTCTGATTAATTTACTGTTTAATTGTCTGATTAATTCACTTTATTTTACACAATAAGGGCTTACTACAGTACAATGTGTGCATAAATAATATCTTAATAGTTGTAATTTCAATGCATCACCTCTAAGTGTCGCTAAATGACGAAAACACATTAGAAACATGCGTACGCCTGAAGTGAAAGTGTCGTGGGTGTACGCACTTTCTCACGTTCAAGTCACATTTAGAACATTTGATCATTTGCATGAAACATAGCGTATGCTGTGTTTTTGTACATACACACCGTTCATACATGAGGCCCCTGGAGATTGGCACATGAGGATCTTAAATGAGAGCAGGGAAATAAGGGACAGGTGCAGGTTGATCCTAATCAGTGGGTGAGTGTGAACAGAGGAGTGTTGATAAAATGAGAATGATGGTTCTTTGGCTAACTGAGTATACAATATAAACAAAATGAACAAATTAACAAGTGAATGAATGAATGAATGATGAGCTCTTACTGAATGATGTGTCAGGCGTGTTTGCTGTTAAAGCTGTGGATTCACCAGTTAAAATCACCAGAATGACTTTGATGCCATCTAGTGGCTGGCTGCAGCATGGTTTTGAACTCCTCTCATACCCATATAAGGCAGCAAAAGCCAAACTAACATTTAACACCTAGCAGTTTTCTATGAGTTGTCCTGCTTCTGTTTGACAATATCTTCAGCACACACAGGTTTCTTGCTGGTGGCTTATTTGTTTATGGGTTTGTTTGGGAAAGCTTATCTTGGACCACTACCCTGTTATGCCATGGGTCCATCTAACAGGGAAATATACTGCCCCCCGCTGTGGGTCTGTTACAAATTGCCATAGGAACTCAGTACTGTCTACTACGGATCTAGGATCTCAGTACTGTCTACTACGGATCTAGGAACTCAGTACTGTCTACTACGGATCTAGGATCTCAGTACTGTCTACTACGGATCTAGGAACTCAGTACTGTCTACTACGGATCTAGGAACTCAGTACTGTCTACTACGGATCTAGGATCTCAGTACTGTCTACTACGGATCTAGGAACTCAGTACTGTCTACTACGGATCTAGGATCTCAGTACTGTCTACTACGGATCTAGGAACTCGGTACTGTCTACTACGGATCTCTTCCACTACCTTCATTGCACATTTCCAGTCATTGGCTGCTCCTGGATTTTCTGCCATGTATTGCGATGAATGCTGTTAGAAATCACTGCAGTTGGATCCATAGCCATGTGTGGTACTCAGGTTCTGGTGCCCTGGGGCTGTGGCTAGTGTGGGGGTCTTAATGGTGTTGTGGCACATGGCTTGGTGCCTGGTCCCAGTTCTCATACAGTACTTTGAATTGCTGCTGTGTATGTGTATTTATATAAATAAACTTCTTGCCTTCACTGGCAAAAACCTCTCCAGAAGCACAAATATCCTTCTGTTCCTGGACACATCTGCTATTCTTCATTTCCATGATTCCTCTAGGTCACTGCCTCAGTTTCCATTGCTATGCTGATGATACACAAATATACATGAGGAGTCATAATGGTATAAATGTATCATCTCTTGCATTAGATGCCTGTATTTGGTTGCATTCAAATTGTCTCAAACTAAACCACAACAAACATCTTTGTTGTTGGCCCCATAATGTTTGATTTAACAACTGTACAGATCTCACTAAGAGTATACTGTATATGGAATTCTTGTCAAACGTTTCCATGAGCTTCCACTAATTAAGCACCAACTGATTAACTAATAAGGCACACCTAAAAACCATTTCAGGTGACTACCTCTTGAAGCTCATTGAGAGAATGCCAAGAGTGTGCAAAGCAGTAATCAGAGCAAAAGGTGGCTATTTTGAAGAAATTAGAATATAAAACATGTTTTCAGTTATTTCACCTTTTTTGTTAAGTACATAACTCCACATGTTCATTCATAGTTGTGATGCCTTCAGTGAATCTACAATGTAAATAGTCATGAAATAAAGAAAATGCATTGAATGAGAAGGTATGTCCAAACCTTTGTACTTTGTACTGTAAATTAAACACAATATCAATGACCTTAGAAGACGTCTGTGTTCAAAAACAGAATTCATAAGCTTCTGGTCATATCATCAATAAATTACAGTGTACCAGTGTTGGTGTAAAAATAAAAGGTATTCTATTTTAAAATTGCATATTTGATGTACTATACATAGAAGTAAAATAATAAGGGCCCTAAAATTGACATTTCACTCTACTTGAAGATGTTCTCCACTCTTATATTTACCTAAACAAAATAAATAAAATGGAAACAATAAATTATAACACTTATTACCAGAACATAGCATGCTTCATGAAATGCTTCCTTTGCATTCATATAACACCCTTTAATCAGTTAAACCACCATTGTAGAGTTTGACAATTCAGTTTCACCAGTTCATTATCTGTTAACAAATCAAGTCAAGTCAAGTAGTCTTTATTGTCATTTCAACCATATACAGTACAGTACACAGTGAAACGAAACAACGTTCCTCCAGGACCAAAGGTGCTACATAGAACAATACTCAATACAAAACAAAGTGCACTTGTGCAAACATGTGCAAGTCCGCCAACAGGATTACATTAAATACAAGACAGTAAAATACAACACAATAAACAATTTCCAATACAAACGATAAATACTGGGGGGGGGGGGGGGGTGACATTGTTCCTCATGTCTGTTGTTCCCTGCTCCTTGAGCCCGCCTTGTTGTGTGTTTCTATGGTTTCCCCACGTCTGCCACGCCCATGTCGTTATTGTCTTCACCTTTTCCATAGTTGTCAGGTTTGCGGTTTTCACGCCAAATTGGGCTTTTTTGAAAATCCAGCCGTGGGTGAAATTCTGGGGTCGCGGGGTGCGGTTCTTTGGGCTACTTTTGAGTTGGGCCACCACGGGGGTTACAAGTCAACACAAATAATCGATCGCGATATAATACTTAATTTGTCTCCATTTTAAACACTCGCCACCCCACCCCCATCAACTACTTTGGGCTAGTTTAGGCTGCTGAAGGGCAGGTTTTACACTGACTTTGTGCGGGATATTTTTGTAGGACCTGGCAACGCTGCCTGTTTCTAGTCTAGTTCAATGTATTTATAGTCCCCGTGTCTCCCATGTCGGTATCGGTTATTTTGTGCTACTTACCTGTTTATTCTCTTGCCTCGTTCGTGCTCTAGTAGATTTAACTGTTTCGTCTTCGTCGTAAGTACGTTCAGCCTAGTCTTTGTTTCCCCTGCTTTATTTTGTTCTTTGTGCCACCATGCCCGTTTATATTTCATGTTCGGACTGCCTACCTGTTATGACCCCTGCCCGGTATTACGACTCTGCCTTTGGAGTTCCATTCAATAAATCTCGCTCTCCTCAGCGTTTGTGTCCGCCTCCCTGCTCTGCGTCACGCAGTTCCTTACACTGTTAAAGTGCACTATTGCACTAAATATTTCCCAGCACTTTAAACTTAAAGTTAAATATTTATACATATAGTCGAAATGATTCGATATAATTCGTTTTTTTATCACATTATTTAATGGTGGTTTATTTTCAAAACGCCCAATCTTAACGTCTTCACGTTCTCTCATGTTTCTTCCTGGAATTACAAGAGGCTCGTATTTGTTAATGTAATACAAAAGAACTGTTCAGTCAGACAGATATTTGTTGTGAAACGAAGTAGTTACAATTTCAAACATTTTCAAGTAGGCTACTTAGCCTAAATTCCAGCACTTTTCAAACCTGAAACACAAAGCAACATTAAAATTCGTCAAGTAAATGTTCCTTCCCCTGTTTTTGAGGGATGGTTCTTTATACTACCACATATCGTTCGCGCAAGGTGTGGCGGAGTCGCGCACTATGGTCACTTGTGAGACGGCTGCCCGCATTGTTTCACTTTCGGCATATTACTTGGGATGCCTACGTCTCAAGTGACTGAATAAATTTGTTGTACTGGCATTGGACGTTTTCACGTGTTCTTTGCACACTTTATATATCGCTGTAGTTTGGTCTTGGTCAGTGGAAGAAAATCCGAATCAATTTCAGATTACAGAGGTGGATTTCCTCTTCTTTACCAGCTCCTCGGTTTGGCTTTCAGCCGTTGTTGTCCACGCAGTTTTTAGTTTTTACAAACACAACATGGAGACGTGGAAGACGCACATACGCCCTATGTCTGACGCATCGGTGGCAACCAGCATAAAAAAGTCATTGCACTGATTGGCAAAGGCGATCTATACGATTTCTCTTAATTTGGTAGATCGCCTGCGATTCTCCACTCGTCATCGCCATTCACGATTTTATATTGTCATATCGTGCACTTCTATCTGGTGTAGTACCAGAAAATGGTCTTCACTCATTTACATTTTATGATGTTCTGTATGAAATTAAAGAGATCTGTTTGCCATCCAGCCAATTTATGACCACCTTTCTTTCTGATCTCCACTCTTGTTTAAAACCAGTGTTGTGTTTAATTAAATGTAAATTACATGAACTGTGAAATTTTGTAGTAAAACTATGAAATGCTTGTCTGTTTTTATGTGGCATTTCTATTTGACCACAAAATATTCATAAATAATTTGTTTATTTTGCTATAGCTAGTTCTCCTGTGGAATCTCTACTATTTCCTGTGGAATTTGTTCAGTTTTCTTTGACTGTGACGTTGAGCAGTTTAGTTACACTATGAACTATAAACTGGAAGTAAATAAATATTACCACATATTTTTTGCCTTATATTGTCTTGCCATCTTGTAATTTAACTATATGCTCATAATTGACCTGTAAACATCACTGTAAACATTAAACTGTAAGTCTAACATGTAGGAGGATTACACAGGTCAACTACTGTATATCACATTTACCATAAACAGTTCCATGAACAGTTCACAGCTGCACTCATGGTTGAAAGGTTTTGCTGTACAATTTCACTGTACATTTTTCCCTGGTTTGCCTATAAAATATATTACATATAACAATACAATCCTAATGTAACTCATTATTCGGATTGTTTCCATTAACACCTGAATGAAAATCTGTAGCAAACAATGTACTGGAATCGCAACACAGGTCAAAGAATTTAAAGATACTTTCTCCTGAGTAGCCAGTCACATCAATTAACCTTATGTAAAGGTTAAAGCTCTCCGTTATGTGAGTGACTTCACAGAGCTCTCACACTTACAGACTACAGCCATAATTAGACATAAGTAGACATAACTACAGACAAAACTAGGGTATTGTGACGAAGCCAAGAAGGAGGTCGGATGCGGGTAGCTCATTTTCGTGTAGTTTATTTGGGAAAATCAACAGTGCAGTCTTTTTGCTCTTTTAGGCTGCACTGAGGACGCACCAAGCTTTGCTCTTTCAGTTGCACTAAGCACACACTACAGTACACATATACGCACTCGCGTCCACACTCCTACTGAACATCAGGGACAGAGGGTCCGAACATGTAACTCACAGAACATCATGGGAGTCGCGGATACTCCGCCCCTTACTATACCCGCCCAATCACAGAACAACAACAATAACACCCTTGCGACGCTACATTACCCCCTCCCCGAGCGTCAACCGTCCCGGTTGAACCACAGTCATGAACACAATTATAAAACAAAGTCATTAAAGCGGCGCGGTTTGACCCTGTGCCGACGCGGCCGTGACGGCGCGCCCGCTCGCCCAGTCCTACCTCCCAAACGTGGAGATCTTCCCCTTGTGTCCCGCAAGTCCTCGGGCAAAGACGCCGCCGGCGCCAAACGGTCCCTGTGGACCACCACAAGGCGCCGTCTAGTGCGGACCCGGTACACAACATCGCTTAGCTGCTGAACAATTGGAAAAGGCCCCTCCCAGTCACTCTGAAGTTTCGGGCTCTTTCCTTTCTTGTGCTTGGGGTTAAAGAGGCACACCGATCAGCACTGATCAGCTTTCACTGTCATCGCCAGCTGCGTTGCCAGCGTCCGGTTGAAACGTTCGACCAACCCGTCACTCTGCGGATGGAGGGGAGTCGTGCGTGTCTTCTGGATGCCCAGTAGTTGGCAGACCTCGTGCATGACGTCGGCCTCAAAGTTCCGCCCCTGGTCGCTGTGCAGCTCTTCCGGTGCCCCGAACCGGCTGAAGAACTGGTCGACCAGGCAGCGGGCTGTAGTGATGGCGCTCTGGTCAGGGACCGTGTACGCCTCGGGCCACTTTGTGAAGTAGTCGACCGCCACCAAGATGTATCTGTTCCCGCGCTCCGTAGCGGGAAACGGCCCCAGCACGTCCACGCCCACTCTCTCCATGGGCATGCCAGAGCGCAGTGACTGCAACGGTGCGCAGGAACGTTCCGGCGGCCCCTTCTTCGCAGCGCAGACAGGACAACAGCGCACGAATAGCTCCACGTCCCGATGACAGCCAGGCCAATAAAACGCCTGCCGCAACTTGCCCAGAGTCTTTGCGACGCCGAAGTGCCCCACGCCAGCTTGACCATGCACAGAGTCGAACACCGCCTGCTGCAGTTCTCTCGGTACTACCAGCTGTAGCACTGACGCTCCCGGTGTCGGACTCTCCCACCGGCGGTAGAGGACGCCGCCCTGCTCTTTTAGGAGGGACCACTGTGACACTAACGCTTTCGCCACCGGACCAACCGGTGTCACAGCGGTCCACTCTGGGCGGACGCCACTCACCAGCCACTGGAGAACAGGTTGGATCTCGGGATCGCTCTCCTGGGCGGTTCGGAGCTGATCGGGACTCCACGGTGTCACTGGATCCGGACGTATGGCAGCACAGGTTTCGGGAGAGCCTTCTAGTCTGTCGCAGTAAGCGCACGACAGCTCAAGGCAAGGGTGGCGGGACATCGCGTCGGCGTTTAAGTGTTTCTTGCCGTCTCAATGTATGGCCGTGAACTGATATTCTTGTAGCGCCGTCAGCCAGCGGGTTACCTGACCCTCAGGTTCTTTAAACCTCATCAGCCAGGTCAGGGAGGAGTGATCTGTACGTAGCGTGAAGGGGACGCCGTACAGGTAGGGTCGAAAGTGTTTCAACCCCGCTACCACCGCCAACAGTTCTCGCCGCGTCACACAGTAGTTGCGCTCAGGTTTCGTCAGACCGCGGCTGAAGAAGGCTATCACCCGTTCTTGTTCCTCCTGCACCTGGGACAACACCGTTCCGATGCCAAAGCCGCTCGCGTCGGTGTCTAGGATGAACGGGCAGCCAAACTGTGGGAGCGTCAGTACCGGTGCAGAAACCAGCGCTGCGCGAAGAGATTCGAACGCGGATTCCTGTTCCTCACTCCACACAAACTTCACCTTCTTTTCCGTCAGCCGGTGGAGTGGGGCTGCCTGTGTTGCGAAGCCACGAATGAAACGTCTGTAGTATGAGGCTAGTCCTAAGAAGCTTCTCAGTTGTTCCAAGTTCGCCGGAGTCGGCCAGCGTTGAACAGCGTCGACTTTCGCTGGGTCTGTAGTCACGCCGTCTGCCGTGACGACATGACCGAGGAACGTTACCCTCCGCTGCATGAGGTTACACTTCTTGGGGTGCAGTTTTAACTTTGTAGCACGGACAGCCTCAAACACTTGTCTCAGACGTTTAAGAGCTTCGTCAAAATCCAGGGCATGCACTAACACATCGTCTAGGTACACCACACACCGGTCTTTCGGCACCTCCGCGAGCACGCGTTCCATGAGCCATTCGAATGTCGCTGGAGCGTTGCACAGACCGAACGGCATGACTCGGAACTGCCACAAACCTCCTCCCATGGTGAATGCCGTCTTCTCCCGCACCTCAGCCGCCAGCGCTACTTGCCAGTAGCCGCTGCGGAGGTCTAGCGAGCTGAACCATCGCGCACCCGCAAGCCGGTCAAATGTGTCGTCGATGCGGGGCAGCGGGTACGAGTCCACCTTCGTCACAGCGTTAAGTCGCCGATACTCTACACAGAACCGCCAGTCACCAGTCTTCTTTTTCACAAGCACCACTGGTGCAGCCCACAGACTACTGGACGGTTCGATGACACCCGCTTGAGCCATTTCTTCTATCTTTTGCTCTGCGATTTGTCGTTTCGACCACGGCAGCCGATGTGGTCGCAGTTTGATTGGCGCAGCGTTGCCTGTGTCGATGCGGTGTTCTACCATGTTCGTTCTGGTGCACTCGGATTCGTCTGCTGCGAAGATGTCTGCGAACTCGTGGAGAAGTCCCCACAGATGTCGCCGTTGTACAGTGTCTAGTCCCTCGCAGCTCGTCAACCACAGCTCATGTATTGCTCTTTTAGTTGAGCTGTGGTCGTCGCTCTGTCGCTCGGGTGTGCTGCCGTCAGCGTCTCGAGCCTTCTCCCGCTCACTCAGCGCTGCGTGTTCAGCTCCTCTGAGCGAGCGGAGTCCAGCCCGAGAGTGCTGCCGTGTTGCTCGGCTCGCATCGGGGTCCTGGCCACCACCCGGCGCTGCGTGTTCAGCTCCTCCGGACGGTGAGACTTCCCCTTTGCGAGCCGTGCATTGACACCGGCCGGTGTCATCGCTCAGTTGGTCCGACGCCTCGTCGCGTCGCCCCCACAGTGGCACCGTCTCAGCTCCAATCTCGAGGGCTGGACATAACGTGCACACCTTGGCTCCAATCGCCGCCAGCAGATCGAGACTGAATATGCACTCCTCCTCCACAGCCGCCAACCAGAACTCATGGTAGAACCTCTTCTTCCCCATCCGTACCGACAGCTGCTGTTTGCCGCTGATGGTGACGACCTGCCCGGTGATGGACCGCAACCTCGCCGTCTCGCTGCTGCTGTGACTGGTTCGCACCACACCGGGCCTAATAATGGACACAGTGGAACCAATATCGATTAGCGCAGAGAGTGTGTGTCCACCCACCTCACATCGGAGCCACAAGCCGTCACGCTTTCCCAACCGGCCAGCTACGAACTCGACGCCGAGGGTGGACTTTTTTGGGACCCGGTCACCCCTCACTGACTGGCCCCGTCGCCGTTTCCCGCCGGCAGCACCTCCTCGCAGTCGCGTGCTCGGTGGCCACGCTTCCGACACTGCCAGCACACCAGTCCGCCGTCTCGCGTTGTCCTCTGTCCGCCGTCTTCTTCGACCTCAGCCGCACGGCACACTGCTTGGGGAGAAGAGGTGGAGAGGATCGGCTCGACGCGTTCGGCTTCTCTGACCGCCTCGTCCAGCGTCAACGGCGCCGTCAGCCGCAAGTGTTGTTGCAGCCGGTCGGGTGTGACGGCATTGATAAATGCCTCGAGCGTCAGCTCGTGTAGCACGTCTTCGGAAAACTGCGGGTATGCTTGGCGAGCCAGCGTCTGTAGCTCGACCGCCAGCACACCTAACCTTTCGCCGCGATGTCACTTCCTCGCTCTCAATGCTAGTCGCTGCTGCTCGGTGGGTGGTGTCTGGCTGAATCGCCGGCGGAGCGCTGCCTTCAGCGCGACTAGGTTGCAGTGTTGGTATGCCGGGAGATCAATCAGCACCTGGAGTGCTTTGCCCTCCAGGGCGAGGCTCGGTTGTAACGCCGTCTCATCCGCCGGCCATCGGTAATGCCGTGCCGCTGCGTTGAGTTGCGCCTCGTAGCACTCCCACTGCACATCGCCGTTGAAACGAGGGAGGCGTGCTGGGGGTGGGGTAGCATAGACTTGGTTGCTGCCGTCGCGAGCGAACCGGGGAGCGCCGTCTTCTTCGTGCCGACTGTCGTGCTGGGTCTCGGGGGCCACACCGGCAGGTTCGCGAGATCTCTTCACCCGGGGGGTGCCGCCTTGCCTCCGGTGCTCTTCCGCTTTGATCTCCTCCGCGACTTCGTCTAGGGCGCGTTGGATCTCTCCGGCCGGAGAGGTGCACCTATCCCACTTCTGACACCAATGTGACGAAGCCAAGAAGGAGGTCGGATGCGGGTAGCTCATTTTCGTGTAGTTTATTTGGGAAAATCAACAGTGCAGTCTTTTTGCTCTTTTAGGCTGCACTGAGGACGCACCAAGCTTTGCTCTTGCAGTTGCACTAAGCACACACTACAGTACACATATACGCACTCGCGTCCACACTCCTACTGAACATCAGGGACAGAGGGTCCGAACATGTAACTCACAGAACATCATGGGAGTCGCGGATACTCCGCCCTCTTACTATACCCGCCCAATCACAGAGCAACAACAATAACACCCTTGCGACGCTACAGTATATATATATACTGCAGTGATGTCAGTAACGCGTTACTTAGTAGCGCGTTACTCTAATCTTACCACTTTTTTTGGTAACGAGTAATATAATGCGTTACTATTTCCAGTCCAGTTATCAGATTAAAGTTACTTATCCAAGTAAGAGATTCAAGATTCAAAGATTCAAAGCTTTATTCTTCACACATTGTACTTCACACAAGCACAGGGTGAAATGCGTCTTCGCCCAGGGCCCAGTGTTAAAGCACCGAAAACCCAGAGCAGTGTCGCCTCGATGGGCGCCACCTTTACGCAGAATGAGAAAACATAGAGATAACATTGGGAGGAGACAAAAAAATATTACCACAGATTATTCTCACGGACAGGACAACAGTCTGTGTGCATGCAAAAAATCCCCATAGCACATACAGCATTGATAACACAGACAGTAAGCAGTGAGAGGCGTGATCCATTCAGAGAGGGAGGGGGGGCCAGAGGCCTGGCACAGAGTTTTTGTGTCAAAGTTCACGTTGGAAGGTGAGAGCCACCTCTGACAGTCTCTGTGTGGGGGTAGGAGCAGGTAACCAAGACGACAACCTTCTGGGAGAATTTGTTTGGGCACCAATGCAGATAAGAAGAATGAAGAATTTAGCAAGGAGCTCGTCCTTGGGAATTTGAGCACATGAACTCCTCTTAAAGTCGGCTGTCTCCCAACTGATCCAGCACGTAGAGGGCAGGAGGGAGGGAGTGCAGGAGCAGAGATAAAGTGCGACTGCCTCTCTTGAAAGCCGGAACTATTTTTATTTTCCCTAGTAAAAATATATATATTTGCTTTCTTCTTGGCTCAGTTCTAGTTTTGTGTCTGACCGTAGCGCTCGACTCCGCACGCTCCGCGTGAACCTGTGAGAGCGTGAGCGCATTTTACAAGTCATTTTTTTCAGTGTGTAACTTAGCCCACATATCAGACTCACAAAGGGACTCTCAAAAAAAAGCACATGACAACATGGGACCAGCTCCGTAAACCCAGACCAGCAGATAGAGCTGTTCTTCTGCATACAACGATGCGTGTCCTAATACCTGCAGTTGGAGGGATGTGAATACACATTTAAATCTAAATTTAGCATGTGTGCCTCTAAACACTGTAGCACATGCACACATCAGTGGTGTAGAGTGGCTGGTATTTTCAGTTTTTTCAGTAGAGAGGCTGGCATGTTGGTATGCTGGTATATACTCAGTTTAAATATTGATATACTCTGATTAAATATTAATATACTGTTTAAATATATGGCTATACTCTGTTTAAATGTGGACATACTCTGTTTAAATATGGCTATATGGATATACTCTGTTTACATATAACTATACTTTGTTTAATTATGGATATACTCTGTTTAAATGTGGATAGATTGTGGATAGATGGCTACAAAGCTATACCACTGTGAGACTGTGAAAAATTAACTCTGATTTGTCATGTGTTGTCCAGCCTTCCTCCTGTTTTGAAGATTGTTGTTGTTGACACTGTTGCTCATTTTGTTTTTGTCTCTTTCGGTCAGGACCAATTTCTGAAGCTGAGTTACTGGTGTGTGTTGTAGTCCAGGAAGCACTGAGGCCAAACCAAGTAGCTGATGCAAATATTCAAAGTGACTTCCTGTTCTTTGTTGTTTTAGAGCTGTGAAAACGCCTATTTGTTTTCCTTCTGCGAAATGTCTCCATATGCTGTATTTCTGCATGCTAATAAGAATAGAAAATGCTGTAGTAGTGCAGGTGTCATCTGTCGTTCTCATGCTTATGCTTTTGAGTTGTGTGAAAACTCCCTTTTAATTCACACTAAATGTGCAATGTAAATGCACAAACAGATACATTTGATTATTGTTGATTATTGTATGGCATGTCAACATCACCTTTTCTAAGCCCTCATTGTGAACTGCTTCAGAGCAGTCAGAACCAGAACCAAGACCACAACACACATGAAAACACACATAAACTTGTCTTTATTGCAGGTTAAGTAATGTGCAGCATATACAATTAAATGTTGTCTTAACTATAAACAGTTTAAGGTATGATAATGCTGACTAATGTTTGTCCTTGACTACATAATATAATTTAAAGGCAGGTGCATCCTGGGAGATGATAAGATAAAATGTAAAATAGAACCTTAATGACTACAGTGACATGGGAATCCTGCCTTGCAGGCATTTAGGTGAATTACTAAATCCCTTTACTGTCCAGTAGTGGCATGCAGGGCTTGCATGGACAAATCTGTTGGTGGGAGAAAACCAGTTACAGCACTGGTAAGTTTATTCATCCATGGGGATCATAACGGATAGTGGCAATCCTGGAAGGTGACAGGTCACAGACCACAGGTCACAGGTCCCCTCAATTTCAGCCAAGGAAATACCAAATTCATGGAACAGCACCGTCCTTGAGCACATCCAGTGAGATGGACCACACAGCGCTGGAGTTCAAATGTTTAGCACAATTCAGCTTCCTGTGCTGGGTGTTGCTGTATATTCATACACTGTAAAATGTGATAAGTTGATCTTACTTAAAAAAATTGAGGAAACCGGTTGCACTTAAAAAGTTAAGTAAATATAACTGTTATTTTCAAGTTATGTTTACTTAATGTCTACTACTACTTAAATGTACCAAACAGTTGTATTTACTCAGTTTAGTTGAGTTGTACAGACTAAATAGCATAGTAACTCTAACTTGTCATTTATAAGTGGTGCTACTTATATTACCAAAGTTTATGTAACTTTATAAAAAAAAGTCCTGTTTAGGAAATTTAGGAAACCGACTGCCTTAGAAAAATAAAGTAAGCACAATTAAGAACTGTTAGACCACAGTATTTCTTTTATTAATTTCTGATATAAAACCAGCATTAAAATGTTACATGCTGGTTTTATCAAAGCATTGTGCAACATTTTGTGAAGAAGCAAGACAAATTGCTTCTTTTATTGCAGCAACAATAACACCAGCTCAAACAAGCAGTGCATCAATATCGCACGAGATAAAAACTTTTAACTCTTACGAACACCTATATAAGGCACAACCTCACTCACCTCTAAATTCTAGCTACTAGACACGGTAACAGTGCCTTAGATGAACTCAAGTGGCATTCTGGGTAAATGAATGCCCTGCCCCCTACTAAACAATAATAACTTCAGCAGCTAAACTACATAACTAAGACGTTAACACGGCGAAGCCTTTCCAAAAACACACTTGAATCTAAAGTGCATTCAAATTATTATATCTACACTGTTAATATTTTAATGGTGACCATCCGTATTTCTGAACGTAAATTGCTAATCCCAGTTAGCATAAGTTACTTTGCTAATACTTCTGCCAGGCAGGTTAATAACCAGAACTGGAAATTATTGCCTCCGTTAAGCTAATCGGTTGGTTCATTAACAAGGGCAGTCATGGCCTGGCGGTTAGGGAACTGGTCTTGTGACCGGAGGGTCGTGGGTTCAATTCCCAGACAGGCCATGACTGAGGTGCCCTTGAGCAAGGCACCTAACCCCAACTGCTCCCCGGGCGCCGGGCTAGGGCTGCCCACCGCTCTGGGCACGTGTGATCCACAGCCCCCTAGTAATCACTAGTGCAGGGGTGCTCATTACGTCGGTCGATCGCGAAGGAATGTGCGTAGATCGCGTCACATAAAATAGTAGTAGATGAATCGCACATCTGCACTGACGGTTGTATTTTGATTGACATTCACGGTAGCCAATCTGCAATCCACTCAACAAATTACGTTCGCCAACCCCCCCCCCCCCCCCCCCGCTCAACATATTACGTTCGCCAACCCCCCCCCCCCCCCCCCCCCCCCCCTCAACAAATTACGTTCGCCGCCACCGTGGTAGATCTTTCTGACTTGGTCATCTTATAAGTAGCTCGCAAGCTGAAAACTGTGGGCACCCCTGCACTAGTGTGTGTGTGTGTTCTGACTGCACAGATGGGTTAAAAGCGGAGGACAAATTTCGATTGGGGTGTAAAAATCACAATTGACAAAATATTTCACATTTCATTTCATCTCACATTTTAACATAACGTTTACTTAAAAAGTGAAACATGCCCGTTAAACGGTACGTTAAATCTCCGCTGCGCTCCGCTGAAAAACGGTTGACTTGCTGACGTCACTGCGCATGTGTGGATCCTGCAACTTGAAGGTTTGCGTTGAGTATACTCACCTGTATTTAGTTTCTGAGGTGTTTCATAAAAAAATGGGACTTTACTAAAATTATATGAGTTAAATCACTAGGTTATTATGAATTAAGTAAAGGTTACTAATGTTTTTTGATTAAGCAATGGTGTTATCTTTTACAGTGTATATGTATATGTTTAGCACAAGACCAGGGGCCTCATGTAATAACGGTGCATACATACAAAAACATTGCATACGCTATGCTTCACGCAAACGGTCAGATGACTTGAACGTGAGAAAGTGCATACCCCCATGGCACTTTCACTTCAGGCATACGTTTGTTTCTAATGTGTTTTCGTCATTTGGCAATACTTAGACGTGATGCATTGGAATTACAACTCATTGTAGTAAGCCCTTATTGGGTAAAATGAAGTAAATTAATCAGACAATTTAATTGCCTTACTGAAATAATAATTCAACATGTTTCCACTTAGCCTATGTTATATAAACATGCATTAAATATTGCGCTGGAGTTCTTGGGAGATGGCAGCGTTGGTATTACTGGAAGATATTGATAATGGCCGAATTCGCAGAGAGCGCGTTTTCCATGACCATTTTGATTTTTTGGCCCATGATGATGACTGGCTTATAAGCCGTTTCAGATTTCCAAAAGCTGTCCTCTTGTGCTGAGTTGGGTCCAGTTTGGAGAGAGAAATGGCGAGGAATCGTGGCGAGCTTCCTGGCAACTGGCAGACCAGTTGGGGATGTCCCAGTCATCTTTGAGCGGTGCCATGCTAGCTGTTTTGGATGGGATAAACTGCTTGTCAGCTAGGTATATAAAGTTCTCATATGATGCGGTTGACCAGGCAAATATTAAAGCACAATTTGCAGCGATAGCCGGTTTGCCTAATGAAATCGGAGCGATCGACTGCACACACATTTCTATAAAGGCACCATCTAAGGAGGAATTTGCTTATGTGAATAGAAAGCACTTTAATTCCATAAACCTGCAAATAATCTGTGATGCAAAAATGTGCCTTACTAAAGTAGTGGCCTGGATCAACCCATGATTCATACATCCTTACAAACAGCATGGTTGGGATAAGATTAAAAGCTAACAGAGTGCGTGACGGGAGGCTTCTTGGTAAGCAAGAAATTTAAAGCATTTAACCTTATACTGCAGATTCGCACACCCGGTGGCCATTTTTAACATTTTTGACATAGTTCACATTAAAACTAGATATCTCAAGTTGTACATATAGGAAAATTATCATTCATGGCTCAAACTGAAGTAGGCAGTTGGGGGAACATATTAATACACTTCAGTATCATATTCACATAATTTGGTTTATTTTAGAGCCTCTATTGCAGATGCTAATATGCCAGGAATGTCACAAATGCTGACTTGAACTTGAACATGACTGGAATGTATATTCACATAGTTATTCAAATTAGGTATCAGAAATTACAATAAATTTCGCTAGGGTCTTTTCTAACAACACAGAAAAAATGGAGCAAATCCATGCAAGCATTGAAAAGTTATTCAGCTTTATCCAAGGTATGTCAAGTGCACCACACCCATGTCTAAATATGCCACACCCAACACACACCATTAGCCAACTAAGCTAACATGCCAACAAATTCCTTACACGAAACCGAGGAGCTACGACAAACAACAATGCTGCACATATTACAGCAAGACCAGAAAATTCCAATGACTAAATTTCATGTCCAAATATGAACGTTATGATATCATATTTATGTCCAATATAGTCCGACAGCATAAGCTAGGTTACCGTAGCCAACTCCGGTAGCATCCGACACGATACAGAGTGCTGCAGCACTCAAACGCTCTAAAACTGTTTATAATCTAACGCTTAGTTAATGTTTAGTATTAGAATATATATTTTGTACAATATCGCTTATGAAAAATTATCCATTGTTACTCACAGTACGTAGAATCGCGTCGTAGCCGGTGTACCGTCTTACTTCCGGGTTGGCGAAAATTCCGAAAATTGCTCATATATTCCACACAAAGTAATCCGTTTATGTTCAAAAGTATCCACAATCCGCATAAAAACGAACAAAATAATCCATGGCTGCTTCAGTTTCGCCGAACAGTGTGTTCTGGGGAGCTTAGCTTAGGTTAGCAAAGGGTTAGCTTATGTTGCTATGCTAGCGGCCGAAATTGGAAATGAAGCGCCAGTTTCCGAGGGCTCAATTTAAAAATATACTTGACCAATCATGTCATATGAGGGCTGGCTAGCTTCGGAAGGATGTACACTATTGGTTAGAACAGCTTTCAATCACTTCTGAGGCGCCAGCTTGTCTCTGTGGGCTTATTGGTTCACCCTCCCCCCCTCCCCTTCGCACCTCGCCGTGGGAGAGGTTGTAAAACCTGTCACTCAAAGTCACTACCCCACTTTAGACCAATAAAAACCACTCAAATCAAAGCAGAACCGCTGCAGCTTTGTAATGAGGGGTCAAATCAGCGTTAAGAATGCTTCTGTGACGCTTAGGGGGCAGATTTGTCGGAGTGTCTCATTCAGGAAGCGGATTTTGGAAAATTTTGCAGTGAGGTGAGCAAGCTTTTTAAGGTACTTAACCACAACGGATCTACGCTGTTAAGGTCTTAAATTAAAGCCTTATTAGTAAACGATTTTTAGGTGACAAAACATTAAGACATTTCACAACATAAATATGTTTTGTAAACGGATATGTCGGGAGACCCCCTCGCGGGGTGCACTTTTGTGGTCAACTTCAAAGCCGGATATCTCGCGATCGGCTGCACGTAGACGGCTGAAACTCGGTAGGCATGTAGATGGGATAGGAAATTTTGATTTAAGCGCTGTTGTTCGGAGATTCATTAATGTTTAATATGTTTTATATCGCCGTAAAGGAGCTGGGCCCGCCGGCGGGCCCACTAGGGGGCGCTTCTGCATAATAGGTTAAATAAAAGCATTTGACATTTCCAGCTTAGAATAATAAATTTAAAACATGGGTAATTGTTAAATTACTTAGAAGACAGCGGTTACATGCACAAGACGTGGCTGATGACCCTTTGTAATCCACAGACTTACCGGGAGCGGAGACACAATTCTCTCCATTCTCCACCCGGTCAGTCGTGGAGAGGGCGATTAGGCAGCTGAAAAGCCGGTGGCGCTGGCTGGACAGGCCCGGGGGATGCTCGTGTATCGGCCAGAGAAGGTGTGTCGTATTGTGAGGGCATGTGGGGTCCTGCACAATGTTGCGCACAGGTATGCTGTGCCATTGTTAGAGGTGGTGGAGCAACCAGCGGACCCAGAGCCAGGACAAATTAATGCACAGCCTAACCCAGGTGCCATACAAGCAAGGCAACATACCAGCAACACCGGTAAGGGCCATGTCACCCACAATACCGGCAACTCTGGTCAAATGGTGTGAGTTTGATAGCTCCTGCCCCCTGCCTGTTTGGGTCACACTCTGCTGATGTGCAGTCAGCCTCCGCTTCACATCCACTTTAATGTCTGACCACTTTTTAAAATTTCTGCCAGTGTGTGTTGTTCTGACTCAGACCTTTTGCACTTTTCCGTAATGCCAGACGACAACATGCCAAACAAACATTTTTTTTCGTGACTCTACCTCATTCAGGAGCATCTCCACTTCACATTCGGTGAAGTTCCTCTTCTTTCACCGTTTAGACATGGTTTGTGATAGATCAGAGAGGAAACTCCTCCAGTACAGGACAAATTTAAATGAATTTGCATATCTATAGGGGGGCGTGTCACAGGAGGAGTCAGCCACTCTCTCATGTGCACTCTATTCCACATTGATTGGGATGTACAAAAGAAATGTGGATGGATTCTGGCATACTGGCATACCGGTGTTCCATCGGGACTAAAACTACTGGACTGCACCATTCGCTGGTCGAAGGTTCTATAAATCCCAATGCGATCATAGTGTCCAGTTCTTGTTTCAAAGCAGGCAACAATCGTTCCGGCACTCGATAACTCCTCTGTCGTGCAGGCCCCTCTCCAATGCAGACAATGTCATGCTCCACCAGATCCGTATGTCCTGGTTTTTCTTGAAACAAATCTGGATCCAGCAATCCTTCCAGCTGTTGCTGCTGACAAGGCCCTAAATGTGACACATTGACAGCCAGTAAGCTGTTACCTGTGGGAAAATATTGTTCCACTGGTTCTTCTTCCTCCTCCACAGCTCTCACAAACAGCTGCATTTCCACTGTCGTCGTTCTAGGATGAAATTCTTTAAGCAAGTTCACATGATAAATCTGTTTCTTTTTACTTCTGTCCGGCATCTTAATTTCATATGTCACCTTTCCCACTTTCCGCAAAATTTCATACGGACCATGCCATTTAGTCAACAATTTATTGTCACTCGTAGGTAAAAGTAGCAGTACCTGTTGACCCGGAGCGAATGATCTCTCCTTGGCGCTACGATCGTACCATGTCTTCTGTCTCTTTTGCGCCTTCCTCATATTCTCTTGGGCTAGCGATGTCATCTGCTCCAACCGTTCTCTCATCTGAATCACATACTGGACCACATTCTTTTGCTCATTTCGTGACCCTTCCCAGAGTTCCTTCAGTAAATCCAGGGGTCCTCTCACCTGTTGTCCATACAGCAACTCAAACGGTGCAAAGCCCGTCAACGCTTGTGGTACTTCTCTGTATGCAAACAGTAAGTAGGGCAACCACTGGTCCCAGTCTTTTCCTGACTGCTCAATGAACCTGCGAAGCATGGTCTTCAGAGTTCGATTAAATCTTTCTACTAGACCATCTGTTTGAGGATGATATGGCGTGGTCTTAATACCTTTAATATCCAATAACTCGTATACTTGCTCAAGCAATTCTGAAAGAAAGTTAGTGCCTTGATCCGTAATTATCTCCCTCGGCACCCCTACTCGAGAAAATAATTGAATCAAGCAGTTTGCAATTTGCCTTGCCTTAATATTTCTTAACGGAAACGCTTCTGGATATTTAGTGGCATAATCGCATATAACCAGAATATATCGATTACCACTCTTACTCGTTTCCAAAGGCCCCACTATATCCATACCTATTCGTTCAAACGGCGTTTCAATAACCGGTAAATTTTGCAACTGCGCCGGTGGAACACCTCTCCCGGCCGTTAACTGACATTCGCTACACGTTTTGCAAAACTCTGTTACATCCGTATATAATAAAGGCCAACTAAAACGACTAGCGATTCTCGCCAACGTCTTATATTTCCCCAGATGTCCTGCCCATGGAACAGAGTGAGCCAGTGTCATTATAGTATGTCTCAAGGATTGTGGCACCGCTAACGCTTCCACTTCCCCTTTTACTTGATACAAGATGTCATTTTTCATCACATACTTTTCCTCCCTTAATCCTTGCGTACTTCCCCGTCTCACGCCATCTATTTCCGATACCTTCTGAAACCATTCCTGTAATGTTACATCCTCATTCTGCAGCTCAGCTATATTTGCTGGAATGTCCATCTCTAAGCCAGGTACTGGCAATGGTAAAGCTTTTTCCTGACAAATTTCCGTACCTTTAACTTTCTCCCTACGCTTCTCTTTTCTGGATTTACGACTCTTGGTTTTTACCTTTTCCATATCTGCTTCAGCAAATGGCAGCTCTCTCATATCCTCTTTAATCCTCTGTGCTCTTGTTACCACATTACATAGTGCCTTTTGCGAGATTAAATCGTACAGTATAGGGAAATCCTGACCCAACACCACTGCATATGGTAATTGAGGAACTAATGCTACCGGCATATAAAATGTTTGATCTTGCGCGGTTATAAACACCTCCATAGTAGGGTAACTTTTCACATCACCATGTACACAGCATACGGCGGTCTGCTTCTCTCCCTCTACCTCTGTTACCAGACTTTCCAGCACCAGCGTTTGCGTACTCCCACTATCCACTAGAGCCTTCACTGCTTGCCCATTAACCAGGACCGGTACTCCTTCCTCCAATAACCCGTCTGACGGGTATAGTGTCTTTGGCCTCGGCACATTACATATTGCTATCCGTTTTCTGTACTTGACAATTCGGTTTAGTATGACCTTTCTCTCCACAATAATAACACCTCACTTCTTGTTTGGTATATTTATCGTTATGTCTACTAAACCTATTCACTTGACTCTGCACCTGACCACGCCTTTCACCACCCCCGGCAGACTTACTTCTTGATCCTTGCACCCACTGATCGTCATTACTGCTCCTAGTGTCTCTCCTGGCTGAAAGGTAGACTTCGGCCAGCCTAGCTGCCTCCTCTGCTGTTTCTGGGTTATGTCCTTTTATCCATACTGCCATGTCCGGGCTTATCATCCTCATAAATTGTTCCAAAATCAATAACTCCGATACATTGTCCGCTCTTCTGGTCTAATCCATTTCATAAAAAGTTCTCTCAATCTCACATACAATTCTTGTGGTGATTCATTCGGCCATATTTCTGTTGACCGGAACCTCTGTCTATACGTCTCCGCACAAATTTTGTATTTCTTTAAAACCGCTTCCTTAATTTTCTTATAATCGTTTGTATCCCTGATGTCCATAGCCACGTACGCACTCCGCGCTTTACCTGTTAACAGAGGAATTAGACGAATAGCCCAATGTTCGTCTGACCAATGACATAATAATGCAATTCTTTCAAATGTCATCAAAAAGTGTTCTATATCGTCTCCATCCTGTAAAGGGTGTAACTTCGGCTCTTTAAACTCAGTCAGCGGCATTGGCCGCTGTGGTGACACTATCCTACTATGAACGATGTCACTTCCCCGATCACTACCCGTTGGTAGACTACTTTCAACGTGGCCTTGGAGTTGCTGAAACTGATGTTGCACGTTTCTCCATCTTTGCTCATTTCTTGCTTCTGTTTGTGCAATCCGTTCATCTCGTGCCACTTGATTCTGAACCAGCGTTTTTACAAGGCCTGCTATTTCCGCAATCATGCCCTCTGCGGAATTCCCTGGTCTCATTCCCAAATCGCTTTGAGCCAAATCCTGGCCACCACTTGCTCCTTGGCTTTCCAGCGAACTGTGCGGACGTTGTAGCTCTAACTCCGCTCTTTCTATGGTTTTATCCTGCTTCAACTTCGGCGGCATTTTCCTTGGCCTCCCGTCCCATAGATGTTCTCCGGTTTCTTTTCCGTTTTATTCCTTACTGGGATCCTCTCCCTGCAGCTTTTTTTTTTTTTTTTTTTTTTGCAATTTGTTATAGAATGACCGCGGCGCGGGAGGGATTGAGACGGAAGTCATTATAAGAATTTACGCACCGTTGTTGTTTATTAAACAATCGCCCAGGTCTCCAAACACACTTTCCCCTGAATGAGTACCAACATCCGCCAAATTAAGAAAACAAAAAAATAATAATAATTAACTATTTACCAAATAAACAAAATAAATAAACAAATACACCAAGATTACATCCTAAAGATCTTGACTCACTCATGGCACTTTGTTTGTAAAGTAGGCCTACACAGCGTTTCAATACTGGCTCAGGCAGCCGTCGCCTAGCGGCATCTTACCAATCATTTTTTTCTGTCCCCTTCCGCTCTTAGGCTCCACCTTTTATATAATCGGCCCAACCATTATCCAATAATATATGCTAATTACTAGAGGTGCCAACTAGACCGAACATATTTTAAAAACACTACAATGTAAATACATTTGTTAAAATACAACCTTTCACGAAACACGACAAATAATTCCTAATATCCCCCTTTACTCTATACCACTTAAAACCTCCCATGAAAAGCACAACATCCCAAGGAACAGGTGTCAGCCCTGTTACACATACACACGGTTTGATACATCCGGATTATTATTTTTTGCTTACACCATATTCTGGATTTGTGCGTACACGGTTTCAGTAGGAGGCCCCAGTTCCACCAGACCATGAATCACACATACACATACAAAGACATACATACATACACGTATACATACACATATACTGTACATACGCATACAAACATACACACATTATATATATATATATATATATATATATATATATATATATATATATATATATATATATATATATATAGTGTGGGGAAAATAAGTAAATCACCAATTGTGCAAGTTTTCCCACTTAAAAAGATGAGAGAGGCCGGTAATTGACATCATAGGTAGACTATGAGAGACAAAATGTGAAAAAAAAAATTGAGAAAATCATTTTGTCTGACTTTTAAAGAATTTACTTGCAAATAATGGTGGAAAATAAGTATTTGGTCAATAAAAAAAGTTCATCTCAATACTTTGTTGTGTATCCTCTGTTGGCAATGACAGAGGTCAAACGTTTTCTGTAAGTCTTCACAAGGTTGGCACACACTGTTGCTGGTGTGTTGGCCCATTCCTCCATGCAGATCTCCTCTAGAGCAGTGATGTTTTGGGGCTGTCGGCGGGCAACACGGACTTTTAACTCCCTCCAAAGGTTTTCGATGGGGTTGAGATCGGGAGACTGGCTAGGCCACTCCAGGACTTTGAAATGTTTCTTACGAAGCCATTCCTTTGTTGCCCTGGCAGTGCGCTTGGGATCATTGTCATGCTGAAAGACCCAGCCACGTTTCATCTTCATTGCCCTTGCTGATGGAAGGAGGTTTGCACCCAAAATCTCACAATACATGGCCCCATTCATTCTTTCATGTACACGGACCAGTCGTTGGTATGGTGTTCTTTGGATGCAACTCAGCATTCACTGTCCTCCAAACATGACGAGCTGTGTTTTTACCAAATAGTTCTACTTTGGTTTCATCTGACCATATGACATTCTCCCAATACTCTTATGGAACATCCAAATGCTCTTCAGCAAACTTCAGACGTGCCTGGATATGGACTGGCTAAAGCAGGGGGACACGTCTGGCACTGCAAGATCTGAGTCCCTGGCGTCGTAGTGTGTTGCTGATGGTAGCCTTTGTAACTTTGGTCCCAGCTTTCTGCAGGTCATTCACTAGATCCCCCCTTGTGGTTCTGGGATTTTTCCTCACCGTTCTTGTGATCATTTTGACCCCACGGGCTGAGATCTTGCGTAGAGCCCCAGATCAAGGGAGATTAGTAGTGGTCTTGTAGGTCTTCCATTTTCTGATTATTGCTCCCACAGTAGATTTCTTCACACCAAGCAGCTTGCCTATTGCAGATTCAGTCTTCCCAGCCTGGTGCAGGTCTACAATTCGGTTTCTGGTGTCCTCCGACAGCTCTTTCATCTTCACCATAGTGGAGTTTGGAGTGTGACTGAGGTTGTGGGCAGGTGTCTTTTATACTGTTAACAACTTCAAACAGGTGCCATTAATACAGGTAATGAGTGGGGGAAAGAGGAGCCTCTTAAAAAAGAAGTTACAGGTCTGTGACAGCCAGAAATCTTGCTTGTTTGTAGGTGACCAAATACTTATTTTCCACCAGACAAAATGATTTTCTCAATTTTTTTTCACATTTTGTCTCTCATAGTTGAGGTTTACCTATGATGTCAATTACAGGCCTCTCTCATCTTTTTAAGTGGGAGAACTTGCACAATTGGTGACTGACTAAATACTTATTTTCCCCACTGTATATATATATATATATATATATATATATATATATATATATATATATATATATATAACTAATAGTTAAACTAGTGACTGCTGTGAAAAGGGCAGCTGACAACAGGGGAAAGACTCTGTGACAGCTTGGAAAGACAGCTGACAAGAGGGAACAGACCCTAACGGTGCTGCCATGAGCTAGCAACTCATGGCAACAGCCACCATGGTACCCATGTGTGTGCAACCAAGTAAGCTACATTGAGGAAGAAAAAAGCAATACCCCAAGAGTCAGGGAGAGCTGGGGTGGAAGATGACTCACAGGTGGATAACACGGTTACGGACTTTGGAACGGACATAACTACGAGAAGTGGGTTGAGCATAGAGGCAGGCAGGGTGGTAGGGGGAAAGGCGCTGCAGACTTGCATGTGTGGGTGGCGCAAGGTCACGTCAGTGAGAGGGCTGAGGATTCACCAAGGGAAGATGAAACATTTGAGTGAAGGAGTGTAGGGGCCCCGCATTGAACAATACCTTGCACAGAATTGTTCGAGTCAGTCGGCTGAAGTCCAGCGGCAGGTTATATACCACAGTCCGCAGAATATCAACACCCTTGTTACTATGGAGGCCAACTCAAGCACAGGAGGTGGAGAGAAGGATAGCGATGATGGGTCAGGGGTTAGTGGAAAGCAAAAGGGAAGAGAGAAAGGGTTAGGGCACAGATCTAAG
This sequence comes from Brachyhypopomus gauderio, assembly GCF_052324685.1. NCBI lineage: Eukaryota > Metazoa > Chordata > Actinopteri > Gymnotiformes > Hypopomidae > Brachyhypopomus > Brachyhypopomus gauderio. Next base: position 1,761,413 of record NW_027506870.1, read on the forward strand.
GTTAAGTGGCCAGGGGCAGGTGATAAAATGTTGTGGAGGGGCGTTAATGATGATTTGAAAGGGATCTTGGAAGGGTTGAAGGGAACAGCGGAAAGTAATATATAATAATAATAATAATCTTTATTTGTATAGCACCTTTCATACATACATGCAACTCAAAGTGCTTTACAGTATAAATAAAATAAACATTAAAAGGAGATAAGACAAAAAGACAAAAGGAAAATGTTAAAAGAAATTAAAGATAAAAATATAAAAATAACAAAAAGTAAAAAGGTAAAGTAAATAAGATAATAAGAAGTAAAGTAAATAAGATAAAACTATTTAGATAATTGGATTTAAAAATAATAGACAACATAATGTAATAAAGTAAATAAGATTGAGAATTTCTTAACTAAAAGCGGCTCTAAACAGGAATGTTTTGAGACTGTTCTTAAAACTATGCAAGGATGAAATGCCTCTGAGCTCTTCAGGAAGATAATTCCAGAGCTTTGGGCCATAGTGGCTAAAAGCACCCTCGCCAATCTTTAATCGGCTTTTAGGAATCACCAGTAGATTACTGTTTGAAGACCTGAGAGACCTGACTGGAACATATCTAACCATCATTTCACTGAGGTAAAGAGGGGCAAGACCATGAAGACATTTAAAAACCATCACTAGAACCTTAAAATCTATTCTAAAGCTGACAGGTAACCAGTGCAGTGAGTGGAGTGCAGGTGTAATATGATCTCTCTTTCTCCTGCGGGTCAGAACCCTTGCAGCTGCGTTCTGAACTCGCTGTAGGTGCGAAATAGAGCTCTTTGGAAGAGCAGATAGAACAGCATTACAATGATCTAGCCTTGATGTGATAAATGCATGGACAAGTTTTTCACTGTCAGCAGGAGAGAGCATATCTCGTACCTTAGTGATGTTTCGAAGGTGAAAGTAAGCTGTCTTGCATGTAGTCATGATGTGTGATTTGAAGTTGAGCTCATTATCAAAGGTGACGCCCAGGTTCTTAACACATTGTCTGGCATTCAGATTCATATGATTTAAATAAGTCTGGACATCATTCCTCTGTGAATCACTGCCAAGAACAAGAACCTCTGTCTTCTGTTTATTTAACTGTAGAAAATTGTCAGACATCCATGTCTGTATATCATCTATGCAGTCAAACAGTGAGCAAATTGATTTTAGGGCTTTAGGTTCTAGCGAGATATACAGTTGAGTGTCATCTGCATATTGATGATAACTAATACCATGTTTTTTAATGATGTGTGGTAACGGAAGCATATATAGGTTGAATAGTAAGGGCCCAAGAATTGATCCTTGGGGGACGCCACAAGTTATTTTTTGACGTGTGGAGGAAGAGGTACCTAATGCTACATAGTAATCACGCCCAGTTAGGTATGATCTAAACCAGTCTAAGACTAAGCCACTAAGGCCTACCTAGCTCTGTAGTCGATCAAGAATTATTTCATGATCAACGGTGTCAAAAGCGGCGCTTAAATCTAGCAGAAAAAGGACTGAGAGTTTGCCTGCATCCTTATTCAATCTCAAGTCATTTACTACCTTAACTAGGGCTGTTTCAGTGCTGTGGAGAGCTCTGAAACCAGATTGAAAAGTGTCATTTATTTGATTTACTTTTACATAGTCATTCAACTGGATTGACACTACTTTTTCAATTATTTTGCTAAGAAAGGAAAGGTTAGATATAGGTAGATAATTATTATGAATTGTGGGATCAAGATTTCTGTTCTTTAATAGTGGTTTAACCATTGCAGTTTTAAAAATTTTAGGGAATTCACCCAATTTCAGAGACTGATTAACAATCGTTAGAACTTCATTTGCTAATGAGCTCAGAACCTGCTTGAAAAAGCTTGTTGGTAAAGGGTCCAGTTCACAAGTAGAAGATTTTAGTGATGAGATCACATCAAGTAGTATTACCATGTCAACTTCTTGGAAATAAGACATATTAAAGTTAGGCTGAGTAACTGATGTAAGGGTTGATGGTCTATTAGTGCTTGTTGCTATGTTCTGCCTTATACTAGTAATCTTGTCCCTAAAAAATATAGCAAACTCCTCACATTTTTCAACTGAAACAGTCTCAGGGAAGCTACAGGAGGTGGGGTTTACTAGCAGATCTATGCTTCTGAACAAGACAGCTGAGTTATTATTGGATGAATTTATTAAGGTAGAGAAATAGTTTTTCCTTGCTGATTTCACTTCACTGTTGTAATTCTGCAATGTTGTTTTATAAATATCAAAATGTACTTGCAATTTTTCGCCAACGACTTTCGCCAACGTCTCTCAGCCTGCCTACAATCTTGCCTAAATTTTACAATAGATGGAGTGTTTCTCCAGGGCATCTTAATTTTACCAGAGATTATTTTAGTTACCTTTGGTGCCACAGCATCAATACAGTTCCTAACTCTGTGTGCGAATGTTTCAACTAGCTCATTCCCATTTTCTGAGAGGGGAGGGAGGGACTGTATCATGTCTGTGAAGGCCACGGCACTGCCAGCACTGAGATAACGCTTGGTTATTGTACGCTTTTCACTGAGTGTTCTAGTAGATAATGACATATTGAAAAATCCACCAAAATGGTCAGAGATTGCAACATCAGTAATTTCAGTATTATTAACCTCTATACGTTTAGAAATGATCAAATCTAAAATGTGGCCATGCTTATGAGTTGGGCCTGATACATGCTGTATGAGATCAAAAGAGTTAAGCATCCTCATGAACTCTGAAGTGATTGGATTTGTGGATATATCCATATGAATATTAAAATCCCCAGCAATTAAAACATAATCAAAATCAACCAAAATCCTTGAAAGCATTTCCTCAAAATCCTCAAGAAAATCTGCATGTAGTCTGGGAGGATGATAGACAACAACCAAAAGAACTGAATAAGTACTGTTGAGTTGTACTGCCAGATATTCAAATGTAGGATGTTCCCCCAATGAGATCTGCTTACAACGGAATGCTTTATGGTAAAAACATGCAACACCACCACCTCTCTTATTTACTCTGGAGACATTAAAATAGTTAAAGTCGGGAGGCGAAGCCTCATTTAGCACTATTGCTCCATTGCTATCAAGCCAAGTCTCTGTTAGAAAAAGAAAGTCCAGACAGTAATCTTCAATTAATTTAGCTATTACAAAAGACTTGTTTGTGAGTGAGCGGACATTTAGTAAGGAGACTTTGAAGACTTGGTGTGTTTGATCAGCATCACTTACATCACTTGTGCATTTCACTGGGATCAAATTTTGTTTGTTACAATGTTTTGTGCCCTTGTGTTTTCTTCTGATTACATTTTTATTTCGATTCTGAGAGCCATGCCACCGGCTATTTAAAAGAACTGGAATGTAGCACTGACTAGGAGCATGGGTTCCAGTGTGTCAGACCTGAGAAATCACTGAGTGTGCAAGAGAAGTAGGTGAGTTCCTACAAGACTGTAGACTGTAGTGTTGCGGAACCTCTTCAATCTCCTGGAGTTTACCTCTGAGACTGTGGACAGATTCTCTGACAGGAGATGGTGGGCTCCTGTGACTGACATTACTGACGTTACTGCTGGCGGTTGGGTGCAGATTCCGCATGTGAGTGATTCCATACATTAGATTATCCACAAGCATTTGAGTCCCAGCCCTGTTAGGGTGAAGCTGATCAGGTTTTAAAAGCTCAGGATGCCTCCAAAAGATGTTGAAATTGTCAATGAAGTTTATCTTCCGATGAGCACAGGCTGTAGTGAGCCAGCTGTTTAGAGCCAGCAGTCTGGTAGTGACCACTGCCTCGACGTGCAGTTGGTAAGTAAGTTGAACAGGCTAAGTAAAGTTATCTATGATTATGGTGTGGCAAGATTTGGTGTTGTGCAAAAGAAAGGAATGAGTAAGGCTGTTTGTAAATCAAGGAGGCAGGTAGAAATAGGAAAACTTGTCAAGGAGTCAAGGTTATTGAGGAAGTGGTGGAAGCGGGTAATGAACAGGAAAGAGAGGGCATTGAGTTACTGCAAGACGAGTTGAAAAGTAAGTTAGGGAAATTGCGGAGAGCAGAAGCTATGAGGAAAAGAAGGAAGAAGAAAGAGCGCGCTAGAGAGGCATTCTTTAAGGATCAACGTTGTTAAAACAACGTTGTTAAAACGTTGTTTAGTCAGGAGAAGTCAGGGAGCCTAAAGGTAGGAAAGAAGGAGCTTGAGGGGCATTTTCAGAAGGTGTACTCAAGGGAGGAAAGGACTAGTGAGTTGAAATTGCCAGCAGATATTCCGCCAGTAGGTGACCTACAGTGGAAGATGGATGTTAATCCCCTTAAGTGGAGTGAGGTACAGGATGTAGTGCGGTGCGCAAAAGCAGGTTCAGCACCAGGGCCTAATGGAGTTCCATATAGATTATATAAAAGTGCGCCAGATGTTTTGAAGTTGTTATGGAGGTTGATGATTATAGTGTGGAAGAAGGGGATTATCCCAAACTACTTGCGAAGGGCAGGTGGTGTTCTTATTCCGAAAGAGAAGGATTCTGTAGCCATAGAGCAGTTTCGTCCCATAAGCTTGCTTAATGTGGAGGGTAAAATATTCTTTAGTGTAGTTACACGTAGGTTGGCAGTGTTTCTGAAAAAGAACAAGTTAATTGATACATCAGTGCAAAAAGCAGGGATTACAGGTTTTTCAGGGTGTATAGAGCATAGTAGCATGATCTGGCACCAGATTCAAACAGCAAGAGCAGAGAGAAGAGATCTACATGTGGTATTCTTAGATCTGGCTAATGTTTTTGGTTCGGTACCGCATGCTCTGTTGTGGAAGGCATTTGAATTTTTTCAGGTTCCAGATCAGATTACGAGGTTAGTTAAAGCTTATTTTGGAGACATTCAGTTTTGTTTCAGCACAGAGGAGTTTGTCACATCTTGGCAATGTCTAGAAGTAGGTATAATGTCAGGGAGCACAATCTCACCATTGGCATTTACAATGGCAATGGAGGTGATTATTAGGGCTTCTAATGGCGCATTTCCACTAGGGCCTGCTTGGCGCGGTACGGTTCGATTCGCGACGGTTTGTGAGTGTTTCCATTAGTACCACTTCCCTGTGAGCCGGCCCCTTTGGGTACTTTTTTCGTACCGACTCGCTCGAGGTTCTAACCGTCCTGAAGCGGTACAGTTCTGTGACGTGGAGGAACAGCATGACACTGATTGGCCAGGGAGTGTCGTCACAGGTTGCGTCAGGAGAGCGACTCGTCCGCTATGCTATGGACTCCTCGGCCATTTTTAAAACCCAAGGAGCGAAGTCTGTTCCCTGGTCAAACGCCGAGGTACAAACCTTTCTGTTAATAATCAGCGATCAAAAAATCCAGGGCAAACTGGACGGGGCCACTAGAAATGTAAAGGTTTTTAGCGAGGTTTCCGCGCTAATGGCCACTCATGGCTACCAGCGGTCCGTTCAGCAGTGCCGGTTGGTCCAAGCTAAAAAAGCTTAACGCGATTACCGGGCGGTGAAGGACCATAACGGACGCAGTGGAGCAAACCGCAAAGACTGGAAATGGTTCCAGCAAATGGATGCCATATACGGTCACCGGCCAGCCAGTAATGGAAGAGAAAGAGCTGGACAGACACGGCAATGTCAGTGCTGGAGGCCACAGAGAATGGTGAGTGTATTGTGATTTCAGTTTTACTAGGCTCGTAAAAGATGTAATATGAACGTAATATGAACGCATCTATTGTAAACGCAGGAATTTAGAGCTGTGTTTGTAGTTAAGGTTACCACTACAGTCACTACTGTACAATAGCTAGCTCTTAGCCTTGCTAGTTGCTAGTTAGCTGTAGCCATAAACAAAGCATCAGCAGCGATGACGTGCTACACATTTTGTGCAGTTACGCTATATTGTTGTTGCTTTCACGGGAATGCTTGTGTTTAATATTTGTTATTTTTTACGTTCAAGATTCCCCTTCCACTGACGAGGCGAGCGGAGTTGGCGGAAAATGTTTCCTTCAACCGGGCTTTCCTCGGGGTGCTTGGCGAACTTGTGAACACCATGCGAGACAGACGCCAGTAAAAGCACACAAAATGTTGCTTGTAGTACTATAAATATTTATTTCATATAAAGCTATACGTATATATTTGCTTTTTGCACTTTTTTAAACTATATTATTTACATATGTTGTACTTTAAATATCTATATTTCATAATAAAGTTTGATTTCATTTGATTGTATGACTGATGCTTTTTATGCTATTATCAATAATTAGAGCAACCACATACAATAATGAAGATAAAGATAAATAAGATACAATAATGCTATGTGTTAAGGGGCATCGACCGGTGTTGTGGTCGTATACAAATGATGTCACGACACTACAACCCGCGCGCCAACAGCGACTCCACCCACATTGTCGTGGTCCACCATTGTAATGGAAACACAACGCGACCGTACCGCTCCGTTGCGAATCGACCCGTATCGAACCGTACCGTGCCAAGCAGGCCCTAGTGGAAATGCGCCATATGTGGGTTGTAGGTGGGGAGAGGTTGCATGATGGCACCCGGGTCCCACAGATTAGGGCATACATGGATGACATGACTACATTAACGACTACTGTTCCATGTACTCGGTGGTTGTTGGAGAAGCTAGGTGATAATCTTAGGCTGGCTAGGATGAAGGTTAAACCCAGTAAGTGTTTCAACTGTGAAAGGGAAGTTGACACAAGAAAAGTATGTGATGGAGGGAGAAGTAATACCATCTATACTGGAGAAATTAGTTAAGAGTCTAGGTAGGTGGTACACCGCAGCACTGAATGACAAAGAACAGGTTGTAGAGTTAAGGAAGAAATTGGGTGAGGCCAATAATAGTATCGATAAGTCCTTTTTGCCAGGTAAATTAAAGTTGTGGTGTTTGCAGTTTGGATTGTTGCCTAAGGTGGCCACTGATAGTGTATGATATTCTGATGACTGAAGTTGAGAGGCTAGAAATAATTGTTAATAAGGCTGTAAGAAAATGGCTTGGGGTTCCACATTGTCTTAGTATTGTTGCATGGTTTGGGAGAGGAGTGCTAGAACTGCCACTAACAAGCTTAGTTGAGGAGTTTAAGTGTGCCAAGGTAGGCCGAGAAATGTTGTTGATAGGGTCGAAAGATGCACTGATCAAAGCAGCAGCACCAGTGACACGTACAGGAAGAAAGTGGAATTCCCAAGAGGCAACTCAGGCAGCAAAGAAGGCATTGGAGCATAGAGATGTTGTAGGGCAGGTGCAAAATGGGAGGGCAGGACTAGGGTCAGGTGATACATGGAGGGCATTCAGCAAGGCCACATCTCCTGAGAGAAGGCAAATGGTGACTGGTTTTATTCGAGAGCAGGAGGAGGAAGTAAGATGGGCAAAAGCTGCAGGATAGAGTAAGCAGGGTCAGTGGATGAAATGGGAAAGTGTGGAGAAGAGGAGAATCCCCTAGCGAGAGTTGAGGGCATTGGATGCAAAAGTTTCTTGTGGGAACTACTTATGATGTGCTTCCAACTCCACAAAACCTTGGGCAGTGGTTAGGTGAGGATCCAACTTGTAAGCTAAGTGCAGGAAGTGGTACATTGAAGCACATCCTGTTGGCATGCAAGGTGAGTTTGTCACAGGGACGTTATACATGGAGGCATAATCAGGTACTTAAATCATTGGCAGGTGCACTGGATAAGAAGCAGTCGGAAGTTAATGGCATGCCAGTTGCTAGTTCCAATAGAGTAATTAGGTTTGTGTGTGAGGGGCAGCATAGCAAGGAGCCAGCACAGTCTTCAAAAGTTGGCAGTAAGTGGGCTGATGCAAGAGATTGGAAGCTGTTGGTTGATGTAGGCTGTAAATTGCAGGTTCCAGAGTGTATTGTAGTCACAAACTTGAGGCCAGATGATGTTGTATTCTGAAAGTAAGCGGATAGTGTATTTCATAGAGCTAACTGTTCCATTTGAGGATGAAGTTGATGCAGCATATGAAAAGAAAAGGTTGAAGTATGCAGATTTGGTGGCTGAGGTAAAAGAGCGGGGCTGGCAAGCACATATTAGACCTGCAGAGGTAGGGGCTAGGGGTTTCGTGGCGAAGTCTGCCACAAGACTACTGGCTGAGTTTGGATTTAGAGGCTGTGTGATGAGAGCAGTGGTAAAGGAGTTGTCAGCGGTAGCTGAGAGATCTAGTCAGTGGGTGTGGCTAAGAAGGGCTGTGGTTAGGTGGGGTAAGGATAGTACTTGAAGAGATAAATTGTTTGGTGTGTGTGATGTTGGGATATGAGTAGGATTGTCACTTGGCTTTTCCGATAGCCGTCGGGTAGCAGGGTTGTTGGTGAATTTTGTGATGGGCTACATTGTGAGCTTGGAGGGGGGTGGGTTTGGGATGCCAGACTCCACTGATGAGCCTTCTGGAGGTGTTTTGGGGCTCAATTCATCGAAACACCAATGAAGGGAGGTGCCTTCCTGATGACCCCAAGGAAAGGCTTGCAAGGTATTGTGTGTGTCCATATCACTTGTTTTGTCAGTCCAGGTTTGTTTGGTGGTCTGAGTACTTGGCAGTTGAGGCAATGGACCATGAACATAGTGCGCTGTGCTTCTGGATCCTTGTCGAGCCAGTATCAGATTGTAGCTGCTGCTGTGTTCTGTTCAAGCAACTAGTGTGTGCATAGGGTGTGTGAAATCTATCTTGTCTTCTTACTAGTATTGGGTAGTTGAGACGATGGGTCATGGGCATAGTAGTAGGTATTATTAGATCATAGTCGTTGGTTGGTTAACACTAGAGCTCCTAGAGAAGCGAAAATTTTCACAAGGCTTGGTAAGGTCCATGTAGCCCACTCCCCTGCTGTGAAGGGATTAACGCCCATTGTCTTGGTAATGCGGTGGAAGCGGCTCACCCCCAGCTCATACGCCTGCCAAAGCCCTGGCTCTCCCCCAAGCTCATACGCCTGCCAAAGCACTGGCTCACCCCCAAGCTCATACGACTTCACGAAAAACTTTTCAAGGTTACAAAGTCGGTATATGTTACCGATGCTACAACAAACAGCGGAAAATTTGTAGACTCGTGTTTCAAAAGTTACAATTCAAGCGCACGTAGAGACGACAAGTTTCTGTAATGAGTCCCATCAAACTATAAAAATAAATAAAATTGTTTGAATCTTGCTCTTTGTATATTTCCTATACTATACTGTATAATATTTGTTGTAATCGAACACTTTCTGATTCCGCGTTTGAATTCGCGTTTGAAAAGCTAAGAAATTATTAGGCGCAATTAGCTTGATGCTAATGTTATATAGGAAATCTCATCATATGGCTAGCGGAAATTAGCGTGATCGCGTTGCATCACTGCATCACTGATAAATATTGGGATCTAAACAGCAGGCTGGAAAAGGAGAGGAAAAGACAGGAAAACAAATTCATGTGCTGCAAAACAACTTTATTCTGATCAAATATGGATGTCTATTCCGGGTTTCTTGAAGTGGAATGTCCATTCCGGGTGTGGTGAAGTGTGACTCTGGAACAGAAAGAAGAGATTATTGGAGATTATAAAAAGCGATAGGAGATTATAGTGTGTATGTGTGCCTCTTGTGCTCGCAGTGTTTTTGAACTTTCCTTTCCATGATGTCGACAGGTGTAAGTGCGTCTAGTGCTCGCGGGGTATTTGAACCTTCTGGTCCATGATGGCGATGCCACACTGAAGAACAATTCAAAGTACACCTTACATTTTGAATAAGATCTTTCAGAAGACAAAAAAATATGTACCACCACATATACTTATCAACGTACCTTCATGTAGTTGTAGCTAACACTTGCTACACAGCCAGGGTGTATTCGCCAGGTGTACTCGCCGCATGCAACACACGCGTTGATTCTGTGGAGAACAATTCAAAGTACACCTTACATTTTGAATAAGATCTTTCAGAAGACAAAAAATATGTACCACCACATATACTTATCAACGTACCTTCATGTAGTTGTAGCTAACACTTGCTACACCGCCAGGGACCCTCGTTCTTACATTTGCGGCAGGTGTACTTGCCGCATTCAACACACACGTTGATGCTGTGGTTGCGGTTGCAGTGTGACTGCACTTGACACGTGGTCGTCTTTCCAGGTGAAGGCGAAGGACGTGGCGTTTTCTTCAACTCCTTTTCCTGTAGATGACGATGACGAAGTTCCCCAGCAAGAGCATATAGAAAAACTCTCCTGCTCTCTGTGGACCCCGTGCATGCTGTGTACAAAACATGCGCGTTCATCGCTGCCAGGTCAAGTATGTTATAAAACACTGCAACGGGCCACCGGCGTGTTCCTGCGCGCACTGTGTATGAACGCACCTTCTGATCCATGATGTCAACGGCGCACTGCAAAGAACAATTACAAAGAAGTACATGTTATATTTTGAACGAATTCATTCATGTATAAATTGATTCTGCCATGCCAACACATATGCATACCTTCATCCGGTTGTAGTCCGTCACGGTGTTTGGCTTCTTTTTTCTGTCGTCGGCAATCCTCACGTGCGTATGCATAGTGCTGAGAACGCAGACGACTTTATTAGCCTTGGGGGCATACACCGTCAGCAGCGCATCATGTGATCTGTACAGCTCTGTTGAAAACTTGTCACGTCCCTTGGTGTTTTTGGCTTCCGTGGGAATTTCCCGTCGAATCTTATTTATTGTCCCAAGCAGAGTTGTGTTGGCCTCCAGCAACTTTTCAGCCAGTGAAAGAGATGTGAAGAAATTGTCCGTGGCTACAGTTCTTCCCTTGCCCAGGTATGGCTTCATGAGTTTCATAACCACATTCTCGGACACTCTTTCACCCTTGGGACGATCGGGGTCCTTTCCCAGATATGGAATTGCGTTGCACATGAACTTCGTCTTCAAGTCAGAAGCAACCCAAAACTTAATCCCAAATTTGTCCGGCTTTGATGCAATGTACTGTGTGAACGGACAGCGAACCTTGGTAGGAAACAGCTGCTCGTCGACTGTAAGATCTTGACCGGGGGTGTAAGACAGGTTGCAATTCTTCACAAATCGCTGCCAGATGTCCGAGATCGCAGCAAACTTGTCGCTCTTCGCACGCTCCGCACGGGTGTCCTTGTTATCAAACCGCAGGTACCGCATAATTTCCTGGTACCGGTCCCGCGGCATTGTCTCCTTGATCGAAGGCACAGCGAACATTGCTGACCAACACTCCGTCATGGCTCCAACAGGAGAGAGGACTGCACGTAGAAAAAGGATGGCTACGAACGCCATCAATTCACTGACCGAAAAACTCCAGGTGCGGTCTGTTCTGTGGGCTTCATGGACTGTGCAATCGGTGATGAGTCGCAGCATCTCCATGTCGAGCAAACACAGAAAACTCTGCAGCCTACTTGTGATCCTACGCTGTATGAGTAAAAATAAATAAATGACGCAAGGTTAATTACACGTACGAAATATCAGTCAAACACAAGCATAAACACTGCAAAGAATATTACGTTACTACGTTGTATGAGTAAAAATAAATAAATGACGCAAGGTTAATTACATGTACGAAATATCAGTCAAACACAAGCATAAACACTGCAAAGAATATTACGTTACTACGTTGTATGAGTAAAAATAAATAAATGACGCAAGGTTAATTACACGTACGAAATATCAGTCAAACACAAGCATAAACACTGCAAAAAATATTACGTTACTATACCTTGGCATGTTCTGTAGGCCCAGCCGGCTCAACGAATGATGAATTGGGCAAACGGCTGACATGAGAGCGTGTGATGTCAACCTTCTCCCACACAGTACCGTCTTTTGCCCGTACAGCCTGTGTAGAAGTGCTTGGTCCAGGTGTGGTGTCGGCCTGTGTAGCGCTTGGTCCAGGTGTGGTGTCGGCCTGTGTACGATTCCTCTTTCTTGGAGGGCTCTTCTTTACCTCATCCGATGAAAAGTTTGTGTCTTCATCCGATGAATCGCTGGTAAAACTACAGCAAGAAAGTTCCTCTCCCCCATCGGACTCGCAGCAGTCCACGTTTGTAAGGATGGTCGCAAGTTCTTTAGCAGTGTACCTCCTCTGGTGCGCCATAGTGTTTTCCGTCTTCTCCACACAGGATAGTAAGGAAAATGTAAGTCACCAGCATTTGTGTTTCTGCTTTTATCATGACTCTGAAGAACACACCCACAGCAGCTCATACAAATGTAAATCTGGGACGCTTCATACATAACGCCGAAACCACGCTAATGACATACATACATGGGACCCGTGATAATGGTTCAAATATGTAAATGTGTTGCGCTATTGAAATGTGGCGCTATTCCTGCTTCTATCATGACTGAAGAACACACCCACAGACAGCAGCTCATACTAACTGAACATACCCCTAACTGAAAAGAAAAATCTATCTATCTATCTATCTATCTCTCTCTCTCTCATATATATATATATATATATATATATATATATATATATATGTGTGTGTGTGTGTGTGTGTGTGTAATTCAAGCGCACGCAGCAGCAGACGTAGAGACAACTGTTTCTCTAACAACAGCTTGAGGCTAATGTTATATTGGAAATCCCATGGCATTGCTAGCCGAAATTAGCATTATGATTGCGGTGCTATCTATCTAATTCTAGACAGAATATACCCAATAAAGACAGTGAGAGGATCAAACAAATACATGTGCTATACTTTATTGACAGATATACAACAAATTTAGCAGTATATAATATATTTACAGAGGATATTAGTAGCAGTAGTAGACTGCAGTAGTAGACTGCAGTAGACTGCTGCCTCAGACTTGCTCTGTGAATTAACATAATAAAGGGTGATGTTTGTTCTTGCTAATTGCTGGTAAGACAGAGGGGAAGGAGGGGTGATGTCCTGACAGTCTTGAATTTTCAGGAGCTCTAGTGTTAATACATCCTAGCCAAGCCTGTTGCATGACTCCGGATGTTAAGTGCAGGATTTTATCATCTTACTGTATTATGTTACCTATCAGTGTTTCCTGTAACTCTCTTGTGTGATGAACCAGGTGATACAAAATAAGATTGAGGTTATTCAGGAAATCTATAAATTCAGTCTCATGAATATAATTATAACCCAGTTGACAAATGCATAATAAAAATGTATAATAAATAGTTGATAAAAAGCATAAATAGTAAAATGGGATAATAAATAGTGATAATTCTGATTAAACAATTCATGAATGATGTGTTGTTATTGTTAAACAAAATTACATGTATTTGATATAGCAGTACTTATAGCAGTACAGTTACGATTTGGTACTTTTATTTTGACATGCTGTTTCGATAGCATTTGGTTTGCCATCGAGCCATTGACGATGGCTAGAGAGTTGGAGACTCCATTTTCCTCGGAGTTAGAAGAGATTTAAAGTGAGTGTTTTTAAGTTACTGCGACGTTTGGGTTCATTTTTGGAGTACTGGGCGACCAGCTTTGTAAACGCTGTCTGTTTTGAAGACCAGAAGTTTCGTTCGTCAAGTATTTCTTCGTTGAATTGTCTCGGTAAGGCAGCTCGTTTATTTTTCGTTACTGTTGTAATCCAAGTCATATTTTGTTTAGGGGTGACATGGAATAGTCGCTGATTCGACTATGGTCGACTATACCCCCTAGTCGACTATGAATGTCATAGTCGAATGTACCATTCTAACTGCATGGGGGTGCCCAAGGACGCTGCTAAGCATTAGTTGTTACATTAAATGTCTTTGTTTTCGTTATATATAGCCTTTTGTCAAATAAAATCATCGTAATTTCTGTTAATAAATATTTAAAAATGATGTGTGCGCATTAACAATAGGCATCTTCCTTACTACACATTAATACATCACACCCTGCAGTTGCACAATCCAAACGAGCGGAGCTGAACACGCTACAGGATCAGCGTCCGCCGAGATTATAATGTCTACTAAAAAAACTTCAAAAGTATTTTGAAAAAGATAAAGCTGAATCAAATAAAGTAAAGTGCAAGTTATGTCGTCAACGTCTTTTATTTCGCACGACAACAACCAACATGGCATACCATGAAACGACCTCCGGAACCGGACGAAAGGGTCCGTATCCGTAATTACCGTAGGGCAGGGGTACTCAACTGGCGGACCGCGGTCCGGATCCGGACCCGAACGCAGTCCTGTCCGGACCCAATCTCATTCCTGATTAACTGGATACGGACTAAAACAAAACCATAGCATTTATTTCAGGACTACTGACAAAACACTCCGTCACGAGTGTTACGTTTGCCACCCCCGCTCAACAACAAGCCTGCCTGGTTGACGCTTCGCGAGCGGCGCGAGGGTCCGCACGGCGAAAATAACGTAATCGCTGTGGCTCCGCGTGTGGGCGAGTGCCTCGCGCGCTGTCGGTCGTGCACCTCTCGAATTTTGTAACTTCGCGCCGCGCTTCAACGCAATGAACAAAGTCACGTTTTCAGGGTTCATACACCTTTATAAGGTGGAATTCAAGCACTTGTACGTCACTTTCAAGGTCCATTTCAATATTTCCCAGCATGTTAAACATAATTAAGTTAAATATTTATACATATACTCGAAATAATTCGCTTTTTATCACATTATTTAATGGTTGTTTATTTAAAAAACGCCCAATCTTCACGTCTTCACGTTCTCTCATGTTTCGTCCTGGAATTACAAGAGGCTCGTATTTGTTAACCTAATACAAGAGAACTATTCAGTCAGACAGCTATTTGTTGTGAAACCAAGTAGTTACAATTTCAAGCATTTTAAAGTACTTTAACCTAAATTCCAGCACTTTTCAAACCTGAAACATATAGCAACATTAAAATTGGTCAGGTAAATGTTCATTCCCCTGTTTTGAGGGGTGTTTCTACCACATATCGTTTCGGACAAAACGCCTATCGGTGCGGAGAACACTGCAGTGACGCTCGCGAAAGTATAAACGCCTCCACCGTTCGCGCACCGTACCCCCCCCCCCCCCCCGCCCCCCGCCCCGCTCAACAACTTACGTTCGCCACCCCCCGCCGCACCGGACCTCAGGGCACAGGTATCTGCCAAAATTGGACCGCGGACAAATTTAGTTGAGTACGCCTGCCGTAGGGTGTGAATGGGCCTTAAGGCGAAAAAAAACGTTTGCCGTTTGTCGTCTCGTCGCGGTGCGTCTCGGCAAGTAATCCTATAAACATTTATTGTTGTTGTTTGCTTTTAAACCCCGTTACTTGAACCTTTCCTTATAATTTGTTTGCTGTTGTGTGGAAATGTTTTATATATATTTTCAGGCAGGCATATTTTATTTAAAATATTTTTGACATTTTGCACAGTGCCTGTCTGACAGTTCGATATGCGCACTGACGGTTAATGTTCTCTAACGTTTCATTAAAAAAATAAATAAGTAATAAATAAAAGCTGAATAAAGACAACCTACCATGTTTATTCATTTATCTGAGTGTTTTAGGTTTTTACTTTGAAGTGGAAAAAAGTCCTGAATGAGAACGGGATTCCATTTAAGGTGCTCTTTAAAAAACCCCTGATTCGACTATTAGTCGACTAAAGGGAAAATCTGACGAATCAGATTCGACTATGAAAATCCTTAGTTGAATACACCCCTAATTTTGTTTATCATTGTTAAATACTTCAGTGAAACCTAAGAATTGTATTTTGTTTGTTAATACTTGTTGTGTTAAATGTGGAAGGGTATATTTTAGTTGAAATGATTAAGTTTAAAGCTAGGAATGAGTTGACTGTTTCACATGCTGTGATCACGCACCTAGCACGTGTAACGTGAGAAGGCTAAACATGTCCTCACGATAACCATTGTACTCTGTAATGTTTGTGCATAATCGCAAGGTTACCGTGATTTCAGTATACAATGTTGTTTTTTTTATAGTATTCGTCCTGTTTACTTGATAAGGGTAATTTAACTGAATAGTATGCAATGCTTTTCAGTATGAACGAAGTGTATGCAGTTGCATAGCTTTTCTTTTGAGAATATTTATTATTCCTGTAGGGGCACCAGCGGTTACAGTCAGCTGTTTACCGGGAGCCAGAGCGCCGGACATTAGTGGCAACCTTAGACTGTTAGCCCATAGGAGATTCTCTAGGATAGTTATACATGTAGGGGCCAACGATATACGTCTGCGGCAGTCAGAGGTGACTAAGGCTAATGTTAAAGAGGTGGTTAAATTAGCCCAGACGATGTCCGATGCCGTAATCTGCTCTGGCCCCATCCCAATGCGGCGCGGTGATGAGCAGTACAGCAGGCTCACGTCGTTAAACCGCTGGATGTCCAAGTGGTGCTCAGAAAATCAAGTGGGCTTTATTAATAATGGGAAAGAGTTCGAGGGCAAGCCTGGTCTTTTAAGCAGGGACGGTGTCCACCCCACCGGGATGGCGCTGCCCTGTTATCTTGCAGCATAGCCCGTAGTCTGTTAGTTAGTGGGCAGTGTAGTACTAGGAGCTGCTGACTAACCAGAGTCGCAACCAGGCCGCAGACTAACGGGTTAAACCTGTCTGCGAGCTGCTTAGAGGCGTCACCAAGATCCCATAGGATTGAGACTGTGTCTGTGCCCCGGGTTAAACTAAATCATAAGAAAATAGTCCGTCCTAAGTTTTTAACTAATATTCAAACTTCACATCCAATTATTACCTATATGACCGATCTGAAAATTGGATTAATTAATATTCGATCACTCAACTCTAAAGCAGTTTTTATGAATGAACTTATAACTGACCAGAAAATTGATATTCTATGTCTAACTGAAACGTGGATTCAATCTGGTGACTATTTATCTCTAAACGAAGCCACTCCTGTGGGATATAGTTATATACATAAACCTAGATTGTCAGGCAGAGGAGGAGGAATATGTATAATATATCGTGATTGTTTAGAAATTCATCAGAAATACTTAGATATCTTTAATTCATTTGAGATGCTGTCTATTAATGTAATTAGTCCATCTGAAAATAAAAGTTCATTTTCCCTAACAAATGTATATAGACCACCAGGGCCTTACTCAGATTTCTTAAAAGATTTCACAGATTTTACAGCAAATTTAGCAGTTAGTAGTGACAAAATAATAATGGTAGGAGACTTTAACATACATTTTGATAATGCGGAGGATCCACTGACAAGGGCTTTTACTTCTATATTGAACTCTGTTGGCATTACACAAAACGTAGTAGGACCCACACACTATCAAAATCATACCCTAGATTTAATCTTAACATTGGGTATCGACGTAGATAATATAAATATACTCCCGCAAACCGTAGCTATCTCTGATCACTATTTAGTCCAATTTGAGATTCATCTTAACATAAATACCCGCCCGTCTCCTCGGCAGTGTATAAAGCGCTTGATAAATTCATTAACAGCAACACAGTTTATTGAAGCCCTCCCTGATTTAACTGCTCTAGCCCACTCGCCATCCAATCCAGGAGAGTTAGACAGTCTATTCAACTGCATAGAGAATACCTGCAGATCAGCTCTAGATATAGTAGCTCCACTCAAATATAAAAAGACTAGATCTAAAAAACGCTCCGTGGTACACTGACCAAACTAGAAACTTAAAACAAATAGCACGTAAATTAGAGCGTAAATGGCGATCTACTAAGTTGGAAGTATTCTACTGTGCCTGGAAGGATAGCATCATTGACTACAAACGGGCACTCGCTAAAGCACGCTCAGCATAACTGAGCATATCTAGAGAAAAATAAAAACAATCCTAGATTTCTTTTTAATACTATTTCCAAACTTACAAAAAATCAAGCAGGCGCAGAACCTCAGATTCCAGTAAACCTCACTAGTAATGTATTTATAGATTTCTATGATAATAAAATAGAGAATATTAGACAAAATATAAAACCTTTTATTAGCAATACAACTGGTACAGGGTTGCCAACTTTTGACGTTCGCTTGGAGTGAGATTTTAACCTGGAGCCGGTGGCGAGTGTATTTTGTTGAGCGGGGGGATTGAATTGACACAGATTCAGTGTTATATCGCCGGTGGATGGCGCCAGAGCTAGCGAACTAGTAACGTATTGAATCATATATGTGGATCTGAGGTAAATAAACTGGATATTTTTTTTCGGCGTGAGATATCGGAAGTGTGGCGTGAGAGCGTGTGAAAACGATCAAATGCGTGTGTCTCACGCTCAATGCGTGAGAGTTGGCAACCCTGCTGGTATGTCATCTGGTTTGGTTGATATCGATTTAAATCGCATACTGGGAGAAAAACTTGATGCTTTTCATCCACTCCCACAATCAGAATTAGAGAAAATAATTTTCTTTAAATTGTGCTACCTGCACACTAGACTCGATTCCCTCAAAGTTATTAAAAGAGGTATTACCAGCGGTAACTGAACCTCTTCTAACTATAGTTAACTCATCCATTACAATAGGTCACATGCCCAAATCATGTAAATTAACAGTTATTAAACCTCTGATCAAGAAACCAAATCTTGATCCTACTGTACTATCTAATTATAGACCCATTTCAAACACATCATTTATATCTAAGATCATAGAAAAAGCTGTTGCCCAGCAATTATGCCTATATCTGCATAGGCATCACATATTTGAAAAGTTCCAATCTGGTTTTAGGCCCCATCACAGTACTGAAACAGCATTAGTTAAAGTAACAAATGACCTCCTCCTTGCTTCAGATCAAGGCTATGTATCGCTGTTAGTGCTTCTTGATCTTAGTGCAGCTTTCGACACTATTGATCATAGGATCTTGCTAGAAAGGTTAGAACGCTGGGTTGGAGTCTCTGGCACAGCCCTTTCATGGTTTCATTCTTACTTAACAAATCGCTATCAGTTTGTAGAGCTCAATAATATTCCATCCAAATGTACAAAAGTTAAATATGGGGTCCCGCAAGGCTCCATTCTAGGACCACTATTATTTACATTATATATGCTACCATTGGGCACAGTTATAAACAAACATGGTGTAAATTTTCACTGCTATGCAGATGACACTCAACTTTACATATCAGCCAAACCTGATGACAAACTCAGTTTAAGAAAAATTGAGGCCTGTGTAAGAGATATTAAATGCTGGATGTCTCTAAACTTCCTCCACTCCAACTTAATGAGGACAAAACAGAAGTTCTCCTTCTGGGCCCTAAGGCCTCAAAACAGAAAATTCCAGATCTAATGCTTAATCTCGCAGGCTACCCCATTACACCTGGCACAGTAGCCAAAAACCTAGGCGTCATACTCGACTCTGACCTATCATTTGATAAATACATAGATAATACTACTAGGATAGCTTTTCCACATCTCCGTAACATTGCTAAATTAAGAAATGCATTATCACAGGATGATGCAGAAAAATTGGTGCACGCCTTTGTTAGCTCTAGATTAGACTACTGCAATGCACTACTGTCAGGATGTTCAAATAGGAATCTAAATTAACTTCAAATAGTTCAAAATGCCACAGCCAGGGTTCTGACCAGAACTAGAAAATTTCAGCATATCAGTCCAGTCCTATCAGCCCTGCATTGGCTCCCAGTTAAATTCCGTATTGACTTTAAAATTCTTTTATTAACTTATAAAGCATTGCACGGGCTTGCTCCTGAGTACCTTCAGGAACTTATTTCCTATTACGAACCCCCACGCCCACTAAGATCACAGGGTGCTGGTCTTTTATTAGTTCGAAAAATTAACAAGGTAACAGCAGGGGGAAGAGCCTTTTCTTGTAAGGCCCCCCAGCTTTGGAATAATCTTCCTAAATGCGTCCGGGACTCCGACACAGTAACAATCTTTAAGTCTAGGTTGAAAACCCACTTATTTAGATTAGCGTTTGATAATTAATATCCCCCCTTAGATTAAGGTACAGATCCAGGGGTTCACAGGCGAAGGGTTTTATGGTAGACTGGGGCGCTGGTGCTGTCGTCCTGTCACTGCTCGTGGTCACTCAAGTTTGTTGACAGTGCAGTGGACGGATGCCATTGTCTCAGAATGCCCCCAAGCCTATGTTACCTTCTGGTTCTGCCTTTTTAGCTAGGCTGTAATAATTTAACTTAATGCCGGAGTTGCTGCCACACTCCGGAAATGTTTATAATTTCACCTGTCCTGTATATGTCCTCATACAGAGCTAATTTTCCCTGTTTCATTTCTCCACATGGCTGCCCGCCTGCTTGAGGAATAATGAGATGAGACCAGCGATCCATCCTGGGCCAGCCACCTCCTGCCTAACCGGATGCATACAGTTCGTGGCAAAAGTTACCTATGGAGATCAAACTGTTGACTTACCATTAATTGTAGTGAAAGGCAATGGACCTGCACTTTGTGGTAGGAACTGGCTTGAAAGCATCAAGATGGATTGAAAAACACTTAAAATGATCAGTAAAAATGCAAAGCAGCCCTCAGCACCCAAGTCAATACTTGAGGTGTTAGAAAAATACAGTGAAGTTTTCAAAGAGGAATTGGGAACATTAAAGGGAATTAAAGCAACAATCTCTGTCAAGCCTGACGCCACGCCCAAATTCCACAAAAGCCGCCCTTTGCCATTCGCAATGAGGGAACGTGTGGAAGATGAACTACAGCTACAGATTTGAGTTGTTTGGCTAATTCTTCTTGTGTAATGGGATAATCGAGTGGGTTTTGATTGTTTTTTATGGTACTTTCTAATGAATGTAATTTGTTTGATTAGATCATAATTGGGGTTGATGCTTTTTTGAGGAATTTCTTTGTAAAGATGTTCAAAGTGTGTTTTCCAAATTTTGCTATTTTCCGAGGAGGGTGGGTCTTGTGGTGTTGTTGTGCCCAGACTATTCCATAATTCCCAGAATTGGTTTTGTTTAATAGATTCCTCAATTTTATCGAGAGTTTTGTTGGTATAATTTTGTTTTTTTGATAATCGTATAATCGTCTTTGGTTTGGCATTAACTCTGCTGTTAGCATCTTTCAGAAAGTAATGGAGAGTCTGATGAGGAACCTGAACGTGGTTGTTTATCTTGATGATCTGCTCATAATGGGAAGAGATGAGGCAGAGCATCTGAAGAACCTTGACAGAGTCCTGCAACGCTTACAAGAGAATGGCCTGCGGGTGAAAAAGCCAAAGTGCAAGTTTGGAAAGACCCAAATCGAGTACCTGGGCCATGTCCTGGACAAAAAGGGGGTGTACCCATCCAAAGACAAGGTGAGAGCAATACATGATGCTCCCACACCTGCAAATGTGAAAGAGCTACGAGCTTTTCTAGGCCTAGTTAACTACTATGGCCGTTTCGTGCCACAGGAAAGTACTGTTCTAGCGCCACTTTACAGTTTGCTGAAAGAGCAAAAAGAAATGGAAGAAAGCTGAACAAGATGCATTCAACAAATGTAAAGAACTCCTGACAAGTGACAAATTGTTAGTGCACTATGATCAGAGCCTGCCGTTGACCCTTGCATGTGACGCTTCAGCTTATGGCATTGGAGCCGTAATCCAGCACATCAGATGGAAAAGAGCATCCAATTGCTTATGCTTCACGTACTCTCTCTCCAGTAGAGAAGAAGTATTCGCAAATTGAGAAAGAGGCCCTAAGCCTTGTGTATGGTGTTAAAAAGTTTCACCAATACCTTTGTGGACATCAATTTAACCTGGTCACAGACCAAAGGCCACTATTGACTTTGTTCGAAGAACATAAAGGGCTTCCCACGATGGCAGCAGCCCGGATTCAGAGATGGGCCATCGTATTGTCGGCATACAACTACCACATTGTTTACCGTCAGTCAGAGAAGCATGGCAACGCTGACAGGTTGTCTCGTGTGCCGCTATCAGAGACCATAGATGCTGGAACAGAAACAGTCTCCGCCTATGTCGACGCACTGATATGTGAACACTTAGAGGGCGTGCCGCTGACCGCAAAGCACATTGCCAAGGTAACGAGAACTGACACAGAGCTCTCAAAGCTGCACAAATTCATCATGGAAGGGTGGCCAAAAGAAATACCTGAAGAACTGAAAGTGTTTTGCCTCTTGTAAGTTGTGTTGAGCAGCAGTTTTTTGCTACGCTATTTTAGAGCTCCCTCTTGTGGACGAGTGGCATTACTGTTTCATTAACTTTGTAAAAAAAAAAAGAAATCATTCAAGATGGCCGTACGCAATGTCGAGCCGTTCGTGTGTCGAATTAATGTTGAACTCCACACATTGTAGCCTTGGACGAGATTTGTCCGTAAGTATCAGAATATGACAAAATTGTGATTTTATTTTTGTTTGTGTAAAAAATATGTGCATTTGAGTTGATCTGGATTTGTTATTGTGTGGTGTATAGTTAACATGTAACACGACAGTTTGCGATGTTAGCTAATGCTATGCTTGTACATTTTATTTCTTAGTTTTACGACGGCCTAAAGAGGGCAATGGTTAGAGGCCATTCTACAAATAAATCAACACAAAGAAACAAAGCTTGATTATTTGAAGCGTCGTTAACTCGCTGTCTAGCTGGTGAAATTAGATAACTCAGAGTGAGGGCAGCACAGTAAAAGGACAGTAGCACAGCGGGCACAACCACGAGGAGATTCATCCAGCACACCAGCCATGAGCCTACGGACAGGAAAGACCTATCAGCAGAACCTCTCAGAAGGGGAAGAAACTTCAAATATACCAGACCCAGGAGAAGAACAAGTGCATAGCGCAAACCTTGCAGACAATACGGAGAACATGGATAACGCAAGCAGCATAGATTCACAGGTCAAGTCTATACGCACGCATACATCCAAGCGGTCATCGACCAGTTCTGCAGCAATAAAAGCGCGAGCAAAAGCAGTGGCTGCACATGCACAGCTAGCATATTCACAAAAGGAAGCAGACATAATGAAACAGAAAGCCGAACTTGAAGCTAATTTACATATTTTAAGTTGTCAAAAAGCTGTTGCAGTTGCAGAAGCAGAGGTTGCTGTTTATGAAGAGGAGGATGGACTCACAAAAAGTGAACTGAGACCGTCGTTAGTGGGAACACCCACTAACCCGATGCAACGCACAACTGAGTATGTACAAAAACACTCAGATGTTTACCGTGAAGGTTTCACGCCACGAGTTAATACACTTGCCTGTCACACAGCTGTGCGCGAACAATGCATAATGGCTGCGAACGAAAAGACAGAAGACCGAAGCGCACACAGTGTAGAAAAGGCTAACATTAAATTGGAGCACCAAACACCATCAAGAGAGGAACTGAATCCCCCCAAACTGTATCCATACGACACAATTCCAACACCAGCAGGGATACAAGGTGTACAAGACATCACAAGATATTTAACACGAAGAGAAATGTTAAGTACAGGGCTTTTGCAGTTTGATGATCACCCAGACAACTACTGGGCATGGAAGGCATCTTTTCAAAATGCCATTGGAGACTTAAATGTTACAGCTCAAGAAGAGCTAGATTTAATGATAAGATGGCTTGGAGTTGAATCTGGTCAGCAAGCCAAAAGAGTCCGTTCAGTCCACATCTTCAATCCAAATGCAGCTCTCAACCTTGTGTGGCAAAGACTCGAGGAATGTTACGGGTCTCCTGAGGTAGTGGAAAATGCACTGTTGAAAAAGATTGAACAGTTTCCCAGACTCAGCAACCGAGACAACACAAGGTTAAGAGAGCTGGGCGACGTTCTGCAGGAAATCGAATGCGCTAAGGATGGAGGATACTTACCAGGCCTGGCATATTTGGACACAGCTCGCGGAGTCAACCCCATCCTGGACAAACTACCCTATGGACTACAGGAAAAATGGATCTCAACAGGAGCAAAGTACAAAGAAGAACACAAAGTTGCCTTTCCCCCTTTCAGTGTCTTTTCAAGATTTGTAAGGCAGCAAGCCAAAATAAGAAATGACCCGAGCTTCGCCATCGTGCCTCCCGCGAACACAAGCTTCAGAAAAGAGAGAAGCTTCAAAGACAATAACAGGCAAGTGATTAGCGTGCACAAAACTGACATCCCTACAGATACTAGTTCAGCTCAAAACAGTTACAGTAAGCCAATAGAGAGCCCTGACAAGCTATGTCCTATACATAAGAAGCCTCACCCACTTAAAAAGTGTAAAAGCTTTAGAGCAAAACCCATAGATGAACGCAAGTCATTTCTGAGAGAAAACAGAGTCTGTTTTAAGTGTTGCGGCTCTACTCAGCATTTAGCAAAAGACTGCAGGGTGCAAATAAAGTGTGTGGACTGTGGTAGTGACAGACACTTATAAGCACTACATCCAGGTCCACCCTCTGCTCTTGCTGAACGCTCTGAAACTGACAAAGGTGATGGCGGGGAGACACACGACAATGCAAGTGTCTCAGTCGTTTCTAAATGCACAGACATTTGTGGTGATGCAGATAGCCCACACTCATGCTCAAAAATAAGTCCTGTGTTTGTCTATCCAGAAGGCAGAAGAGAACAGGCGAGAAAGATGTACGCAGTGCTTGATGAACAAAGTAACAAGTCACTAGCTAAGTCTCAGTTTTTCGAGCTCTTTAATATTAAGTCATGCTCGGACACTTACAAACTCAGAACGTGCTCAGGACTGTCATATAATGTCGGCAGAACAGCAGTAAACTTTATGCTTGAGTCAGTGGATGGTAGAGTAAAGCTCCTGCTCCCAAACCTGATTGAATGTGACATGATTCCAGACGACAGGAGAGAGATCCCATCTCCACAAGTTGCTAGGAAGTTCTCTCACTTACAGAAGGTAGCCGACAAAATACCTCCTGTTGAAGAACAAGTACCTATTCTTCTGCTCCTGGGAAGAGACATTATGCAGGTACACAAAGTCACAGACAGAATCAACGGGCCACACAGTATGCCCTATGCACAGCGTTTAGACTTAGGCTGGGTTATAGTTGGGGAAGCCTGTCTGGGAAAGACGCATAAGCCCCCTAATGTGAATGTCCTTAAAACACATGTTCTTCAGAACGATCGTGCTTCTTATCTCAGCCCATGTCCTAACATGTTTCAAATCAAAGAGTCAAGTGCTTACAGGTACCAGCCTACTGCCACACCTTCCCCCCATAGGGACAGTAAAAACAAACACGGTGATCAACTGGGACAAACAGTTTTTGACAAAACAAAAGATGATGACAAACTAGCGCTGTCAGTTGAGGACAAAGATTTTATTGATGTTATGGCAAAGGAAGTGTATCAAAATGAAGGTAACAGCTGGGTTGCGCCACTGCCATTTCGCTCTCCCAGACCACAGCTCCCAAGTAACAAGAAGCAAGCTCTCAAGCGCCTCCTGTCTCTCAGAAAAACGCTGGATCGCAATCCTGAAATGAAAACGCAATACAAAGAATTCATGCAAAACATGCTGGACAATGACCACGCAGAGCTCGCTCCACCTTTGGAATCCGACAAAGAACACTGGTACTTACCATCCTTCGGTGTGTACCACCCTCAAAAACCTGACCAGCTGAGAGTAGTTTTTGATTCAAGTGCAGAGTTTGAAGGACAGTCCCTTAACAAAGTTTTACTAAGTGGACCCGACCTAAACAACACCCTACTAGGTGTCCTTATGCGTTTTAGAAAAGAGCCTGTGGCATTTTCAGCTGATGTGCAACAGATGTTTTATTGTTTTGAAGTAAGAGAGGACCATAGGGATTATCTGAGGTTCCTTTGGTATGAGGACAATGATTTAAACAAAGGCATTTGTGACTATAGAATGAAGGTCCATGTCTTTGGAAACAGTCCCTCCCCAGCTGTGGCTATTTATTGTATGAGGCGTGCTGCAGCCGAGGGAGAAGAGGAACACGGACATGACGCAAAGCAGTTTGTAATGAGACATTTTTATGTGGACGACGGCCTTGCATCCACAGAAACTCCAGAAGAAGCTGTTGAGATACTCACAAAAGCACAAAGTATGTTGGCACAGTCTAACTTGAAGCTACACAAAATAGCCTCCAACAACTGCAAGGTAGTGGAGGCCTTTCCTGCCACAGAGAGAGCAAAAGATCTAAAAGACCTGGATATGTATGGAGTAAGAGCACTGTCAAAAAAAACGTGCGCATACTCAGCAAAACACGTACGTAAATACATTTGTTGTACACAAAAATCTGTATTTATATATTCACGTACAGAATAAGCCATGCATAAAAACATTATGTCGTAACACTGTGTGTGTTTTGTGAGAATACAACTACAAAATCTACAACTTATGCATACGACTAGAATTTTTACGGGTACGACCTCTTAGTTATGATTACGAATCCAAAGGTGAGAAACGACTGTCAAAAATACGTCATTTGGGGCACAGCCGAAATGCATCGAGTACAAGAGCAATCGATTCGTCACAATGCGCATGCGTCCTCAGCCGCGTCCAGCTTTCAACTGTTGGCGGGTAGAAAGATGGCTGATGCAAGCAGCGGGAGCTCAAATCAGGTACAGCTTAAATTCTTTCCTCGTCTAAGCTAAATTGTTTTACAATTATTTGTTTCAAATAGTTTACGCTTTTGTTAGGTCTTCGTGGTTTAATATACTATGTGTCTCTCACAATCTTTAAGGGACAATGCTGTTATATGGCGCGGGCTAACCGCAATGGTGCCCTTTGAGATTCTCCTAGATGCGATCTTTTAGTAGTAATGGGCTTCACTAATCACTTTTTACTGCTTCACTTCTTCCTTTTTGCTTTTCCCACCGCTACGACAATGTTGCTTTCTTATTCGTGTATGGCTTTAACGTTATGCTAGCTTCAAGATTATGGTTCACTCAAGCTAGGTTTAAACTTGACGCGTCGCAACGCGCGTCAAAAATGATCTAATCGCGGTGGCTCCGCACATGCTATTGGAGAAGACTTCATTCATCTGTTCTTGGTATAAAAATGTTTGTTTGTCAGGTCCCTTTAGCAGACATCATCAGCACTGCTCAAAATCTTGTTACAATACTGAGCAACAGTTTAAGCTCAGCAGGAAATGTCAGGCCAGCCAGGCAGGGTAGGGCAGATCCAGGTTGTGGACAGGGAGCACAGACAGAAAAGGCCCAGTCCAGTCACCGCAGCCAGTCAGTACAACAAGAAATGGCAAGGTATGCGACAGGCAAGTAGGCTGTTTTTGTGTTACTTTACAGTTCCAGTACTCTAACCCAGTCATGTTTTTAGGTCTTTTCCTGGATTTTTCCGCAAAGAGGTCAGGGGGAAAAGACGTTTTGCACCATATACACGTCAAAAGAAAAGCCTTTTGGTCAACTTTTTCCTACTTGACAAACAGCGTGGGAAAACTCCCAAAGGAGAACTAGAATTACGACTTATGCTGGCTGGACTTGGGAAACGATCATTAACTTTAGATGAAAACATCACTCATTCAGAGGTATGATAGTATTTGCTACTTTCCCCAGTTTGCTGTCAAAATGAAATAAATGTAATGTAAAATATAACGTGGTATATTCCATACACATTTATTAACCACATTTTTTGTTAGACTATATGCTCTGCAAGACTGCTCCAGTATTGAGCATCACATTGAACACACCACCAGTTAAGACGATCATAACACTATGCTGAGCAAACCTTTAATGAGATGCAGTCAGGCTGTTGAATTGGGAATATGTGATGTATGTAATTGATAACTGCATTGCATGTCTGTTAAACCATATGTTAATATTTGTTCAAATTTCTAAATTGTGTAAACTCTTCTGTGTCACTCAAGTTGACAGATTTGCTTGTGAAAGCATATCCAAAGCTTACAAATATCTCTGGTGGCTGGTTATTGCACAAGTCTACAGGTAAGTGGGCTCCCTATAATTAATGCCGAATTCAAATGTGGCTGTTTTGTAGATCTCATATTTTTTTATTGAATGTTTATCAATAATTAAGATATTTTTTTCCATTTTAGGTGGAGGGGGACAACGCAAATTGCTTGTCGTTCCTCCTGACTCAGATGGATACAGTGGGCAACAGTTAAAAGCAATTAGTGGGAATGGCAAATGTATCATGTACATTGCTCCTTTACAAGAAGAAATTGACAGTACTGCATTGCCACCAGAAGCAAAGGAATTTGAACAAATGCCCAAAGCCCAGTGTACATCATGTAGAAAAATGTTTCCTCTTCAGGCTCTTCCAATCCATATCCAGGAATGCCAGAAGGAGCAGGTTGATTTGTGTATTTCATCTGACAATGTATGTTGAAGCTTAGTTAAATCTTTTTGGGTTATTTTTCGATCCCATGATTTAACATGTACAAAATATTAAATCAATTGGCTGTTAACGTTTCATCTGCAGGAAAACTGTACAGAAGAAGATTCAGTCTCAAATGACCTGGACATCCAGAGGGAGATGGTAAGACGTTTTGTACAAATGTCCTGATAAGTGTTTTAAAACTACAAAACTAAATTATAATATTGTTTCTTTTGTTGTTGTTTTGTTACAATTCTTTTGCCAGACTGCTGAGTGTCCGATGTGCAAAAAAGTATTTAATGTTGATGTCATTGAAGTACATGCATCTGACTGTGGATTACGGTAAAAAAATGTCACCATTACCTTGATTTCATGACTGCGGTCTATATATGTATATGAGTTAATTTTAATTTCCTCATATCAAAAGGAGCTTGCATCATAAAATGCTACTAAACTTTATAAATATATTTTGTTAACACTCTTGTTCATTAAGGGGAGTTGTATTTTTGTCTGTAGAACTGCAGAACATGGGGTTAGCATGTCAGATCACCCTATAGATTGCTTCCAGAGGTAAAACCACACGATCTTTTCAGAAGTATGTTGTCCATTATTCATTTAGTTATCTCTCTGCTGTCAGTATAACTTTCTTCCTTTTTTTTTCCAGTTCTGACGACATACTTAATTGGATTAGTGGCCAGGTGGAGGAAACCAACACATTTTCCATCTGTGTATCTCGAACTGACCTCTTCACCCGCGGCATGCAGCAGTGGCAACGTCAGAAGAAAACATCTCCTAAATGTAGACTAAGGGTTACCTTCTTTGGGGAAGCAGGCATTGACACTGGTGCCTTAAGCAAAGAGTTCCTAACAGGTTTAGTAGGTGTTAAAAGTACACATTTTAAAGTAGACAATTTGTGAAATCACAGTTTTATAATTTATAATTTTGCTGTTTTCTAGAAATGCTTGCAGAGATTGAGAGAAAGCTCTTTGTCTGTAGTGCAGACAAAAAAGGAAAAAATCCTCTTTACTGTCTGAACAGTTTGGATCAAAACTACTTCAGGTGAGTCTAATCAGTAGTTCTGGTTATTTTATATGTATTGAGGAAATAACCTAAAATATATTTAAATACATTATACTATTTGATTTTATCTTATTAGGAGTGCTGGAGAAATCATGGCAGCTAGCTTGGCGCAAGGGGGACCTCCACCAGCCTTTATGCGTGAATGGTGCTTCAGATATCTCTGTTCTGGTGATTCTGACAGCATTCAGGTGTCAGCTACTGATGTCACTGATCGGGAACTGTCGCTTCTTATTGAGACGGTAAAAAAATTATGAAATCAGGTGGGTACTGAAAAGTAACTATGATTATGCACTTATTAGTCTACAAGTAAAGGTAATTACATACAAAGGTAAATACAAGTCTGTTTGGGTAATTTCTGCTCTTGTACTGTGATCCGTGACCGTGCACAATAATTTCTCAAATGTAACATTGAAACACTAGTACACTATTCTGATATTGTGGATGTTACCGTCATCTAATCCAGTGTACTCATTTCTCTAACAAATGTTTTCCTCATAATATTGTAATCATGTCTTTCCACTGTATATATTGACATTGCTGATTTAGGGGACCAGATCCACATTTTTGGACAACCTTATTTTGGACAGTCTTCTTAAGAAGTGGAAATTTAAATAATTCAATTCAATATTGTGTTTTCAGATTAGCAGTGCAACTGATGATGAGCTCGGTGAACATACTGATGAAATTCTAAACTGTGGATACACTGGAAGGGTGTCTGTAGAAAAGAAAGATCACATAATCAGGTATTTATTAGGTGTTTCTTTGTTGACTGCTGAAATGGTTACTACTTTTAACACAAAACACATGGACTACTTATGTGCAGTTACAGTTTCAAAACCACTATATTTTCCCTGCTCCAACACTCACTCACTCAGTTAATTCAGGGATGTCAGGTTTTATAAAATTTTTTTGCTGTTTTAAAAAAATATACGTGTATTTCTACTGTTTTTGAAGGGCCGTTATACTCCACTCAACCATGAGAGTCGTTCCGGTGCTTGATCAGCTTAGGAAAGGACTGCTGCTTTATGATCTTCTTAAGATAATGAACTTGTACCCAGAACTTTGTCTACCACTGTTTGTACCAGGAGATGATGACAAGGTAACTAATCCTTTACTATGGCATTTCTATTAAATTAGCATTAAAGGAATGGTTTCCAGCTCTAGGCATTGCTGATGTCCAGGTTAGAACTAAAGCTGCAGCACTATACTAACAGACACTAAAAGCCTAGTCACCTAAATCAAGACCAGGCTTCTTTGTGAATTTCATCCACTATTCATGCAGTTTGAGAGGTGGGTTTTTATTATTATTTGCATGTTTTTACAGGAACATTGTGGTCAGTTTTAGTGACTTCTAGTGTTTTGTTACCTCTAGTTCAAAACTAAGGGGACATCAAAATAATTGATTTTAGGTAGATGCAGCTTTTATTCTGGAGAAGTGCCACCCTGACTTCAGCGAGAAGGGATCCCTGAAATACAGCAAGGAAATTAACATTATGAACTTGTTCCAGGATTTCTTACAAGAAATTGAGGATCAAGGTATGTTTTAGCTTTTGTTAAAAAAAACAAAAACAAATCTCTATTCACCCTAACATGTTTTCAATCCTTTATGTAAGAACAAGGTGAACATGGAGAAATGTCCGTTGGCAAAATCATGCAGTGGATGACGGGCCAGGGACACAAACCTCTTTTGCCAAGTGAAAAGCAGGACTTCAGCATAACTGTAAAGTTCTATCATGACTGTGACGGCAGTCATACTGTTTGTTTTCCAACAGTAAGCGCATGCAGTCGCACAATCACTTTTCCCTCTGCTCACTTGAAAACATCTGATGACTTCAAAAACATTATGTACTTGGCCATATCTTGTGGGGAGTCTTTTGATAGGATGTAAGGAAGCAAGAAATGAAATTCAACACTTCCTTCCTTGTTCTTTTTATTCACATAGGATATCTTACATCAATATTAACATTTATGTATTTATATAATGTTTCACTGCCAGTTTTTTTTTTTTTATAACATGTAGCATGTCATGACAGCTGTCAGCCAAGGAAATGTACAAGTCTGCAGTTCATTTTTAATAAATGTTTACAAAACGGCTGTTATTTGCCTGTTAGGTCTCAGTTATTGCTTCCTGTTCTCCAAAGGTGTTCAGCATATTGAACCATTGATATGTAAATGTCTCTACCATAGGATTCTGATGTTGCAAGAGGATTGATGATAGATTTAATTGTTTCCATCACAGCTGGAGGCAGTGGGCTCTCAATTCGTGGCACCTGAACGCCAAAAGGTTCTTCATTTGCAGAATCGAAGGACTCCCAGTCTGTTCCAAACAGCTCCAGATTCTGAAACTAAATAAAAAGAAAATGCTACCTTGCATAAAATTGTTAATTAAAATATACAGCATAAGTTACATCATAACTACCCTAGGGTAAGTAATTTAATACAAACCTGCAAATTCTCTTCAGAGTCACCAGAAGAATTCTGCATGTGTCCCAGAACCCACAGCTGGTTTGGGCTAAGTCCACCTTCAGATTGTAAGGGATGATTATCCCAGCCTTCAGTAAAAATGTGGAGATCATGTTCTAGGCGTGCAAGAAACACATAATGCACACAGAACATATGGAGAGAATCTGACAAGTCCAGCAAGCCATCTTCTTCAAGCCCATGAAGAACTTCGTAGTACAGCTGAGTTACACTGAGCCAAACATCTCGCCAAAGGCGCTCGATTCTAAACAGAGAAGGGAAAGAGGAACAGCTGTGTTAGCCAAGTAACTGATAGCTTGCTCTTGAATATGCTTTTGAAATGGTTTTATAATAATCTTACTATTACAATACTTTGCATAGTTAATTGGTAACCTTTGATTATGCACACTCTTCCCTGCAATGAAGCTTCCTCTTCCTGTGCCTTTTACAGTGAACATGGTTTCTGCAATTCCAACATTTTCCACACCTTCATCACCTCTCACTCTAGAAAATGTAGGGAAAAAAGCATAAAGTAGCAGTTCAGCGTTTAAATACTGAGCAAGTTTGCTTAAGCAGAAAATCAAGAATCTTCTACCACGATTACACACCTTGATGGCCAGCCATAGTTTTGAACTGCTTT
The DNA here is from genome assembly GCF_052324685.1 of Brachyhypopomus gauderio. NCBI lineage: Eukaryota > Metazoa > Chordata > Actinopteri > Gymnotiformes > Hypopomidae > Brachyhypopomus > Brachyhypopomus gauderio. Next base: position 1,793,564 of record NW_027506870.1, read on the forward strand.
TAGAAAAAAAGAAAGTGCAGTGCTTGAGCAGTTATTATCTGCTGGTTCCAGGTACATGATCTATATGTAAAGTACACAAAATGTCTCAGTAAGCAATCATTTACTTTTCACGTAGCATGAAAATCGAACTAATCAAACTGAGTCTGACTCAGTTTAATTCAACACACCTTTCTAGAGTATCCATCGATCCCTCCAAATATGACAATGTTGTACCTTGAAAGCAAAAAGCACATCATAGCTTGTCCTTTTAAGGAGAAGTAACATTTTGATAGTATTATAAACTAATGATTACCGTATAAGTTTATGGTTTGTGTCCACGTGGACTAAGGATAGCGGATGCTGTACAAAATACGTTCTCCTGACAATGCACCCTAGCTTTGTCATCCTCTCCAAAACTCCAGCAGCATCTACTCTGTGCATGGACTCCTTGATGCGATCCCACTGAACTCTGTGCCCTTCTGCTTGCAAGGAACCCTTTACCATCCTGTATCCTGCAGTTGGTAATTGTCTCTTGATAGACATCACAGCATTATCCAAGTCATGGTCAGAGAGACTGCTATACGTGGACTTTGTAGACAGTCCATGTTCACGCATTCGACGAAAGATGGTTGACTGACTAACTCCTAGCAGGTTTGCAATACAAGACACAGGTAAAGGCATGTCAATGAGTCTGGTTAACAGTTCTTCAGAAAAGATCAGTTTTGGTCTGCCTCGTCCATTACTTGCATCCTTAATGAAAAGTTGGGGTGCTTCTTGTGAAAGAGCTCCGTTTATCTTCCTTTGAAGAGATAGAAGATTCTCCTCAATTTCACTTGGCACATTAAAGACAGTAGCAGCTGATGTCAAAATGAATACTTCTTGATTAACAACGTACAGGAAATAGTCCAAATCCAAATTTGGTCGATCCAGGATCCCACTTATTCTAGATTGAAGACGTTCCAGTAAGTGTGTAACCATAGACTCCTATGAAAGTGAAACAATATATTTTATGAATGTAATGTTAATATTTCACAGCAGTTAGGCAGCCAAGTGTATTCCAATACTGGTCCTGGAGTAACCCTGCCCTACACGTTTTAACTTTTGTCTTTAACATACATTATAGCTTAGCTAATTAACACACCCTTATTGAGTTGGATGTTCGCAGAGTAAAAAAAGTGTGCATAACAAGTGGTAGTCTAAAACTTATGTTTTGAAAGTAAAAAGTGATAAAACGCCGATTGCATCATTTTTGACGCGCGGACCCTCGGGCCAGTTGCGACGCGTCAAGTTTAAACCTAGCTTGAGTGAACCATAATCTTGAAGCTAGTATAACGTTAAAGCCATACACGAATAAGAAAGCAACATTGTCGTAGCGGTGGGAAAAGCAAAAAGGAAGAAGTGAAGCAGTAAAAAGTGATTAGTGAAGCCCATTACTACTAAAAGATCGCGTCTAGGAGAATCTCAAAGGGCACCATTGCGGTTAGCCCGCGCCATATAACAGCATTGTCCCTTAAAGATTGTGAGAGACACATAGTATATTAAACCACGAAGACCTAACAAAAGCGTAAACTATTTGAAACAAATAATTGTAAAACAATTTAGCTTAGACGAGGAAAGAATTTAAGCTGTACCTGATTTGAGCTCCCGCTGCTTGCATCAGCCATCTTTCTACCCGCCAACAGTTGAAAGCTGGACGCGGCTGAGGACGCATGCGCATTGTGACGAATCGATTGCTCTTGTACTCGATGCATTTCGGCTGTGCCCCAAATGACGTATTTTTGACAGTCGTTTCTCACCTTTGGATTCGTAATCATAACTAAGAGGTCGTACCCGTAAAAATTCTAGTCGTATGCATAAGTTGTAGATTTTGTAGTTGTATTCTCACAAAACACACACAGTGTTACGACATAATGTTTTTATGCATGGCTTATTCTGTACGTGAATATATAAATACAGATTTTTGTGTACAACAAATGTATTTACGTACGTGTTTTGCTGAGTATGCGCACGTTTTTTTTGACAGTGCTCTTACTCCATAGATATGGAGCTGGACAACATACCCCTGCAGAGAAGACTAGGGGTGCTGTGGAATCTTGTAAATGACTGCTTCACCTTTCATGTTTCCACAGAGCAAAGGCCATACACCAGGAGGGGTGTTCTGGCCACTGTCAACAGTTTATACGATCCACTAGGTTTTGTGTCACCCATCACAATGCAAGGAAAAGCCCTTTTACGTGAACTGTCCATAGAGCAAAAGGATTGGGACGAACCACTTCCTGCGAAAAGAGAAGAGGAATGGAATAAATGGAGAAACTCCTTAAAGGATCTCAAACAGCTACAGATACCAAGGTGCTACCTCCCATTCTCCCAGGCAACTGCTGTCAAAAAAGAACTGTGCTTATTTTCAGATGCCTCCACCATGGCCATAGGAGCAGTAGCGTACCTGAGGGCTCTTGACAATGAAGGTCAGTGGCACACAGGTTTCATCATGGGCAAGTCCAAAGTAGCCCCTCGACCCGCTCACACTGTCCCTAGATTGGAGTTATGTGCGGCAGTTTTAGCTGTGGAGATGTATGAACTCATTAGAGATGAGATGGACATTGATGTAGACACTGTCAGATTTTTTACAGATAGTAAAATTGTCCTTGGCTACATACACAACAACACAAAGAGGTTTTACACTTATGTAGCCAACAGAGTGACTAGAATCAGAAAGACCACACATCCTGCACAGTGGTGTTACATAGCCACTAGTGACAATCCAGCAGACATTGCCACCAGACCAATTGCAGCTTCCACATTAGCTCACACAAACTGGTTTAATGGTCCTTCCTTTTTGACAAAATCCAACATGGAGACAGCTCATTTTGATGCTTTTACACTGATTAACCCTGATACAGATACAGAGATCAGACCCGAGGTAAAGACCTTTGTTACTAAAGCCTCAACAACACAGCTGGGGTCACAGCGTTTGGGAAGGTTTTCTCATTGGATGAGATTGTGTCACACTATTGCTTCACTAAAACGTGTAGCAGCGTCATTTAAGAAGACAGACACGAAAAGTAAAGGCTGGAAGTGTTTTAGTAACACTAACACTGTAGATGAACTGTCCGAAGCAGCCAAGCTTATCATTCACACAGTACAAAGTGAGACGTTCAAAGAAGAGCACAGGTCTATAAAAGCAAATCAGCCACTCCCAAAGCAAAGCTGTCTTAAAAAGTTGAATCCTGTTATTGATGAAGATGACCTCCTCAGAATAGGAGGACGCTTGGCACCTGCTCATTTGACAAAAGATGAGAAGCATCCACTCATTATCCCAAACGTTCATCATATAGCTGTCCTTCTTATTAGGTACTATCACGAGAAAGTAGCGCATCAGGGGCGCCACATAACAGAAGGAGCGCTCAGAGGAGCTGGATTTTGGATTATTGGCAGTAAACGGCTTGTCTCTTCTGTCATTCACAAATGTGTTCTCTGCCATAAGCTTAGAGGACAGCTACAGACACAAAAGATGGCAGATTTGCCTGTTGACAGACTATCACCCATGCCACCATTCACTAGTGTAGGACTGGACGTCTTTGGTCCCTGGACGGTCACGACACGTCGCACAAGAGGAGGAAGTGCAGACAGTAAACGCTGGGCTGTACTTTTCACCTGCATGTCCACAAGAGCTGTGCACATTGAGCTCATTGAATCAATGTCAACATCCAGCTTTATCAATGCATTGAGGAGATTTTTCAGCATCCGTGGACCTGCTCAAATACTCCGCTCTGATAGAGGCACCAATTTTATTGGAGCATGCAATGAATTGAAAATTGACCAGAAAGACACAGAACTGAACTCTTACCTGCAGGAGAAAGGATGTACGTGGCTGTTCAACTCTCCACACTCCTCACACATGGGTGGGTCTTGGGAGAGACTTATTGGAGTTGCGCGACGTATTTTGGATGGTATCCTTGTGAAAGCCACACATGTCCAACTCACACACGAAGTGCTAAGCACATTCATGGCAGAAGTCATGGCAATAATGAATGCAAGGCCACTCGTACCAGTGTCCACAGATCCAGACAAACCAAACCTTCTCACTCCAGCAATGCTTCTTACCCAAAAGACCAACGCGCTATCTGCACCAACGGGAAGCTTTGCACCTCCAGACCTCTACTCCAAACAATGGAAGCAGGTACAGTGCCTGGCAGATTCTTTTTGGAAACAGTGGAGAAGTGAATACCTTCCAACTTTACAACAAAGAAGGAAATGGACTGATGATAAACCGAACATAAACGTTGGTGACATTGTGATATTGAAAGATGCTCTAGCGCACAGAAATGACTGGTCTATGGGAAGAGTTGTAAAAACATTTGAGAGTAATGATAAGAAGGTCCGAAAAGCAGAAGTAAAAATTGCAAAAGATGGGAATGTTAAAGTGTTTTTGAGACCTGTTTCTGATATGGTTTTACTTCTATCAAATGAGGAATAGATTGTTATTGCTATTGTTCAAAATGTTTTGTTTTTCTTTTTTTTGAACAAGTTAATTTGTAGTAGTACAATTGTATTGTACCAGACGGGGAGTGTTTTGCCTCTTGTAAGTTGTGTTGAGCAGCAGTTTTTTGCTACGCTATTTTAGAGCTCCCTCTTGTGGACGAGTGGCATTACTGTTTCATTAACTTTGTAAAAAAAAAAAGAAATCATTCAAGATGGCCGTACGCAATGTCGAGCCGTTCGTGTGTCGAATTAATGTTGAACTCCACACATTGTAGCCTTGGACGAGATTTGTCCGTAAGTATCAGAATATGACAAAATTGTGATTTTATTTTTGTTTGTGTAAAAAATATGTGCATTTGAGTTTATCTGGATTTGTTATTGTGTGGTGTATAGTTAACATGTAACACGACAGTTTGCGATGTTAGCTAATGCTATGCTTGTACATTTTATTTCTTAGTTTTACGACGGCCTAAAGAGGGCAATGGTTAGAGGCCATTCTACAAATAAATCAACACAAAGAAACAAAGCTTGATTATTTGAAGCGTCGTTAACTCGCTGTCTAGCTGGTGAAATTAGATAACTCAGAGTGAGGGCAGCACAGAAAGGGTACCACAAAAGGCGTGATGAACTCTCTGTGGAGCAGGGGTGTGTTCTGTGGGGCATGAGAGTGATTGCACCAGTGAAGCTCAGAGCTGCCGTACTTAAAGAAATCCACAGTGGTCACCCTGGCATTGTGAAAATGAAGGCAATTGCACGGCAATACGTCTGGTGGCCACATATTGATATGGACATTGAGAAAGTATGCAAAGGATGTGAAACGTGTCAGCTAGAGCAGGGAATGCCGCGCCACGTGCCACTGCACCCTTGGGAATTTCCAGGAGATGTGTGGAAGAGACTTCACATTGACTTTGCAGGGCCATTCTTGGGCCACATGTTCATGATTGTAGTTGACGCATTCTCAAAATGGCTGGAGGTTTACAAAATGACACAAATAACCTCCTCTGCAACCATCACCAGACTAAAGAGACTTTTTGCATCATATGGAGTCTCTGAACAGATTGTCACAGACAATGCAGCAACCTTTATGTCTGATGAGTTCCAATAGTTCGCGAGGAGAAATGGAATCCTCCACACGACCGGTGCTCCGAGGCACCCAGCCACAAACGGCCTAGCCGAGAGATACGTCTCAACGTTCAAGGCTGGCATGAAAAAGCTGGCAAGAGAAGATTTGAGCATTGAAGACAAAGTCTCTCACTTCCTGCTACGGTATCGCACAATTCCCAACAGCACAACAGGCGAGTGACCTGCTGATGTGTTCTTGAAAAGACATGTCAGAACCAGGCTGGACTTTCTGAAACCAAACATTCAAGAAACGGTGAGGAGGAAGCAGTATCTGCAGAAAGAAGGACCTGACAGAAAAGCGTTGGACAGGCAGTTCGACGTTGACGAGCAAGTCTACCTGCGAAACACTGCTGGCAAAACACCAAGATGGATCCCAGGGGTCATCACCCAGCAGTCAGGGCCTGTGTCCTACAAGGTCCGTGGAGAAGCGACGGATCAAGAGTACTGGCGCCACGGAGACCAGCTGAGACCTCGCCATTCTGCGTGGCTTCCAGATCTGCAATCTGAGGAGGTTGCTGAGGAGACTGAGCCGATGGAGAGCAGTTTCAAAGCATCCCCAGCACCTGAACTGCCAGACCCAGTTGAGCCGCCTGATCCTGTTGCAGTGACCCTAAGACGCTCCCAGCGTACCCCAAAAGTGCCTCAACGTTATCAGGACTGAGTGTAGTGATAAGAGACTGTGTGCTGATGTTTAGTTTAAGTTACAGTTAAAGCATTCAGTTGAGTTTATTATGTAGTATGGGTAATGTTGAGAATTCTAATCTTAATGCATAGTAACAATGTATTTATTGTTAAAGTAATGGGAGAGATATATTTAATATGACTTGGGATGTCTAAGTCTTTCTAAGTTACCTTTAAAGTAAAGGGGGAGGTGATGTGGTATATTGAGCTTATGGGCTTTCCATAGTAGTTTCGCATGTTCTATGTGATATGCGCATGCCCAGATAGCTGCGCGCCAGAACGTGAGCCTCCGTTTGGCATGTTGTAATTTGGCTATGCAAGTGTTTCAGTAAACGTGGTTAAACGCATGCAAACTGTCTCGTCATTAATACACCACAATGCTACACTGGGCAAGCAGGTTCGTTACGTTTAGAAGACTAACTACGTCTTGCCCAAACAGGTTTGTTAAGTTTAGAAGACTAACTATATCTTCCTCATACAGATTTGTTACTCAGTTTTCCTCATACATTGAATATTACCTTGCATGTTGCATTTTGTTTTGTAGACCAGTGCTAATCCTCCAATCAGCAGAGCCACACACACAGTGATGACAGAGAAGACTTGAGATGAAACACACACACACACACACACACAGTGATGATAACAAAAGAACCTGGAGATAAGACACAGATCTAAGAAAAAAAATAAGTGGCTAAACTGCATTTATTTGCAAAACATCATATTTCTCATTTTATCATTTCGCACATGCCAATTGTCACTTGTTAACCACATAGTCTGATTTTTCTAAATGTTGATTGCAAATACAAATTTGTCTAAATGTATTTATTTATGCCCTGATGTGTAAAGCAATCAAATTGAAAGGGTGGAGAGTAATATCTTTATCCCATGATTATAGAATGAAAGGTTGAGTAATGGTTGACTTCTTACTAAAATATCCTTCATCAGAATGCATGACAAATGACATGTTTCTGTAGACTGTTGTTGATGATGTTGATGGTACAGGAGCTCTTGATGTGGTCCTAGAGACTGTTGTTGGTGATATTGGTACTACTGGAGCTCTTGATGCTGGAGTTTGAATTTTCCAGATTCAAAATCAGATCACATTTAAGAATAATTACATTTACATTTACATTTATGGCATTTGGCAGACGCCCTTATCCAGAGCGACTTACATTTTTTTATCTCATTTTTTTTTTTTTTTTTTTTTTATACAAGTGAGCAATTGAGGGTTAAGGGCCTTGCTCAGGGGCACCTCAGTCATAGCCTCAGGTCTGGGAATCGAACCCGGGACCCTTCGGTCACAAGACCAGTTCCCTAACCACCAGGCCATGACTGCCCCATAATAATTCAAATACAAATACAATTCCAAAGGGTCCACTATATGTAAAAATCATATAAGCACTCTCTCTCTCTCAAGGGAAGATAGAATCTTTTGTCAAATCTGGGTGAATCTACTTGCGGTGTTGAAACATTAACCACAAACCAGACAGAGGAACTGTACTTGCTCTTTCTCTGTTCATTTACTTACTGACTCACTCTCAGATTCAACTGTTTATTCACTCACAGACTTTAGCATTCAAATGACTCTGTTCACACACTGACTTAATCTAAGATTCCTTTGTTCACTTACTCAATGACTCTCTCATTCTCAAATTCCTCGGTTCAGTCCTTAACTGATTCCCTAACATTTAGATTCCTCTGTGCATTCACACTGTGCATTTCCTTACACTCAGATTCTCTCACATTGTTACAGTAGAATCCTGGAAGTTGCGGTAATCCACTTGCGTCGACAACTGATGCAGTCGAGTTCCGAATCGAATTTCCCCATAAGAGATAACTGAATACTGATTTATTGGTTTTCGACAATCAATTTTTTACCATAAATTTCCCTATTTCCCTACAAAAATGATCATCAATTTCACTCTTAGGTAAGTAATACTGTATAAAGCTAATGTTTTAACAAAATAATCTATCATATCCAGTGAATTTCAATGCTACCTCCGTCACATGAATGCTTTTTTCATACTTCTCTAAGATCGCCTTTCTGAACTCTATTTTTGTTCTTACCATTTTCCTCTTATGCTTTTCTGCTATGTCTTTCTTGGGAGAGACTTTTTTGTCTAAAACAGTACAAAAATACAGCAAAAGCTTGAAGCACAGCCTCAAGATAGGTTTAAAACCTACTGAACAACAACGCCAACTAATGCAAACTAGCGGCAGGTGACCGAAGCATGAACTGTAATGTGGTTACAAAAGTCAAGAGTCGGGTTGGATTCCAAAGTTTTGTTCGGGCTTCGAGACAAAATTTTCTCGACATTTTGCATCAGAATCCAAATATGCCGAGTACTGAGGCACTCGAGTTCCGGAGTTCTACTGTATTATTATTATTATTAGTATTGTTATTAAGACTTTGGGTTTAATAATCATCATTTATGTATACATTTTTAGCAGGAATGTTTACTTCTTTATATCCCTAAAATAATGGATCCATAATTATTGGGAAGATGTGTTTCACCATTAACATGTACAGGGGTTGGACAATGAAACACCTGTGTAGGGGTTTCACCTACTAATCCTTTGAAGTAGATATCATTTGTTTTACCTTAATTATTAATCAGTCTCATTAATTTAGAATCAGTCTCATATTCTAATTATACCACAAGTTTAGTTATCAACTAAAGGTAATTAATGGTTTGGTATCTGAAGGATTTAACTGTGAATTCTTTGGAGGTTTTGGCAACAACCACTTTTGAATGACATCAACACAGACAATTTGGTGAAAATAAATGATACATTTATTTAAAATCAACTATTCTAAAACAAACAGCATCAACAAGGATCAGTATATTAACAGTCAAGACTCGTGTGTGTGTGTGTGTGTGTGTGTGTGTGGAGAAAGAGGAGAGTAAATGTATGTGCGTGCGCCAGAGGCGGTTCTTTAATTAGGCATTTGGCCTCGACCAAATCTGTCCTCCATAGGGGCCCCCAAATCTGACCATCCCAGCTACAGTAAATACACAAAAAACAATGTTAATTTGTTACTTATGTAAAGTAAAGAAAAAACATATTTATATAAAAAAATAACAGAAATATCAGTAGAATACCGAATTAATTAATGTCTAAATGCTAATTGTCCAAACACACATTGGCCCTCCATTGCTTGCATTGAACTAGTCCATAGTACGATGACGTAGCAATGTGCGACACGATGTGACTTCAAACCAAAACAGCGGGAACTGTACACGACTAGATTGAAAGCTGTCAGAGTGAAAATGAAGCGGAGTTATGAAAGTGGTTCTGCTAAACGAAAGAAACGGGCAGAGAGCAAAAGAATCGCAGATGCACTGTCAAAATTGACCTCCTTTTTTACACCTCGTGCTGCTACAGCATCCGCTGTAGCTCCTGAACCCGTGACATGCTCAGGCTCCGCTGTAGAGGAAAATGAAGTGGTGTTTATGGAAGCTGAAACAGAGGAAGACGAAGATTATTTGGTGGTGAGTCCTACACTGATTAGTCACAAGCAGAAAACTTACAAAACCAAGGACAATAACATTTCTTATTTTTCCCCATACACAATTTAGTGAAAACTACAAACTTAAAAGACCATGTTTATTGTAAGGCCTTTTTAAAACATGCACCAACATTACTGTATGCACTAAGCAAAACAAAAACATACAACAAATCAAATAAACATAAATTTTTTGGGCTGCACATTATCAGTTTAGTATCTATAATGTAATGTTTTTTCAGTGTACCAGGAGCAGTGGAGACAATTTAATAATAATAGGTGACGACCCTGCCAGAAAAGCTGACAGACTCTAAGCGTTGTTCAGTTGTACAGAAAGGACCAGTGCAAATACAAAGAAAATTTTCACAGAACAAACAGTGCAGACGAATTACAAACATGTACTACTATTTGAACATGAAGAATGGCGAAAAAATCCAAAGGTCCTGGCTTGTGTACAGCAAGACGAAAGACCGCGCAGTTTGCTTCTGTTGTCGGCTGTTTAGCGATTGCAACAAGCAGCGGTTCAGCTCCGATGGCACAAATGATTGGAAAAATGTATCAACCTTCCTAAAAATTCACGAGAAGTTTGGCGATCATCTTGCGAATATGGCTGCTTGGAGGACACTTCATCAATGGCTTCAAACAGGTAAAGCCATAGATAATGTGAACCAAGAGCTGTTTGTAAACAAAGTGAACAAATGGAGAGAGATTCTCAAATGACTGATTGCTATTATTACACACCTGGCCGAACGCAACTTAGCTTTTTCGAGGCCATTCAGAGAAGCTGTATGAGCAATGGAAATTTCTTAGGCCAAGTTCAACTTATGGCTCAGTTTGACCCTGTAATGAGGGACCTCTGTAAAGAGGGTAGCTGAAAAAGCAGTCCATGTGAGTTACTTTGGTAAGTGAGTTACTCAGGCGAGGTGTCCCACCCCCTCAATGTGAATAAGACCCATTTATTTTACAGCAATCGCTACATGGCGCCCCCTCGCCCGCTAAACAGTCGTTACACGCCACCCCCCGCTCAACAACTTATGGTCGCCACTCCAAAATTTTCTGAAGCCCCCCCCACTGTATATGTTCTGGCGCCGGCCCTGAGACCTGCAGACACTAAATTTGGATCTAGCTGATTGTCGTGGGCAATCCTACGACAACAGCAGTAACATTCAGGGGAAGAAACAGGGGGTCCAGAGCAGAATCCTGGAGCTTAACAACAAAGCACTCTGTGTCCCACGTGCCAGCCACACATTGAATCTGGTGGTTGGTAATGCTGCCAAGGCTTCTGTGACAGTTTTTTTGGACTGTTACGGCGACTGTATGCTCTTTTCAGTGCTTCAGTTCACCGGTGGACAATCCTTCAAAAACGTGACGGATTTTACCATTAAACCTCTCGGTGCAACAAGATGGGAGGCTAGGGTGGAGTCAGTGAAAGCTGTCCGATACCAGCTGCCTGAAATTCTGGATGCCCTGACCACCCTGAGGGAGTTTGCTGAGGAGAAGCAGGACTCTGAATGTGCCTCCAATGCCAACAGCATTCACAAAGAGATGAAGAAATGGCCTTTCCTGGTGAGTACTGTTATATGGTACAATGTCTTATTTCACATAAACAAAGTCAGCGAACTTCCGGTGTGACGTGGCATGGAGTAGATGTGTTTTCTGAGCTCTCTGTGGAGCGGAGTTTTCTTTTAAAATATCCGAAGCACTTTTTGCTGTTTATTTATCTTTTTGTTGGTCCTCCGATTATCGTGTTCATCGGCGCTATTTCTACGTTTGGTCATGCCTCCCAAGTCGAATAAGACGCCAGGACCGTCGCAATCTCTTATCAGGGCTGCTGTGCAGGCCCCATCCATGTCTTCAGGTAGCACCGCCTCTCCAACGAAGGGGGGTTCTGACCCGGCAGCGACGCCAGACATGTCAGCGCTAAAAACCGAGATTGTTCAAGCGGTGATTTCCGAAATGCGAAAGAACATTACTCTAACATTAAATCTGAGCTGCTCGACATGAAGTCAGAGCTGACTCGCGATTTTGCAGCACAAAGGTCGGACTTTGCGGGTCTGAAATCCACTGTCTCAGTTATCGAACAGTCACTTTCTACGTGCACGGATGATGTGGTAGCGCTGCAGGCGAAAGTGGAATTTCTGTCTAAAGAAATTATTAGGCTGGATGATAAGTGCGATGATTTGGAGTCTAGATCCCCTCGACAGAATATCCAAGTCATTGCGCCAATCATCGTACTCCTGCGCCAAAACCGAGGTCTGGTGACCCGCCACGGCCCGTTATCGTGAGACTGCACCACTACGAGAACTATGTGGAAATTCTCAGAAAGGCCAGATGACAGCAGCGAATTACTGTCTCGAATATGAAACTGTCGGTCTTTCCAGATTTCACCGCCAAGATTGCAAAGGCTCGAGCTGCATTTAACGAGGTTCATGCACAGTTGCGGACCATGGAAGGGATACGGTACGGGACTCTTTACCCAGCGCGGCTCCGAATAACTCATGACAGTAAACATCACGACTTCACCTCTCCTGAGGAGGCAAAACGGTTTGTCGCTACGTTGACTGGATGATGTGTCGCTTATTTGGGAGACTGACTTGACTTGTTGAATATGTTTTCATTTACAATAGTCGTTGGCCTTTATTGTTCAATATTATTATTGCGTAGTGTTAGGACTGTATGTGTACACGAGTGCATATATGCGTTCATGTTCTAGTTTGTGCACATGTTCACGGTTCTCGAGATTCTCCGCTCCGCGGGCTCAATCATTTGTTTCATGTTCTGCTACCGGGGGCTCTGTTTATGTGGGTTCGGCTCCTATTGGAGCCAAAGTAGCTGTTCTCACGTTCGAGGGTGTGGAGGACATTGCTGGGGTAGTTCACTGTTAAGGGTGGGTTGGGGGTGGGGAGCTTTTGTATGTATGTATGTGTGCGTGCTTTTTTCATTTTATTTTTTATTTTCCTTCTTTCTCCCCTCTGTCGGGTGGTGTTATCAATCAGTACTTATTTGGAATAACCTAAATGACTGATTCTAGTTTATTAAATATGGATAATGGAGCTAGTGTTAGATTTATAAGTTGGAATGTTAGGGGGCTGAACAGTCCAATTAAACGTTCCAAAATCTTTTCTCATCTGAAGCGTTTGAAGGCGGATATAATGTTTTTGCAAGAGACACATCTCATGAATAGAGACCACTTTAGGTTAAAATTCTCTGGAATCGCTGACCTTTTTCACTCCACCTTTAATTCGAAAACTAGGGGAGTAGCCATTTTAATTAAAAGGGGTGTCCAGTTTATTCCTGACAATGTTATTGCAGATGTAAATGGTAGATATTTGGTTATTCGTGGAACCCTGTTTCATACTCCAGTGTTATTGGTTAACTTTTACGCTCCTAACTTTGATGATCTGAAATTTGTGCATAAATTACTTGGTTCTATCCCTTCTTTAAATACTCATCTTTTAATAATGGGGGGAGATTTAAATTGTACTGTCGATCCACTTTTAGACCGATCAGACTCCCGAACAACATCACGATCTCTGATGTCCCAATTAATCTCTGAGTTTTTAACAAAAAATTGTATCATTGATCCTTGGAGATTTCAGAATCCACGCACAAAAGAATTTTCCTTTTACTCTCATCCTCATCGAACCTACTCCAGCATTGATTATTTTTTTGTGGACAGCTCCCTTATTTCCAAAGTTACTTCCTCCAGTTATTATCCAATAACTATTTCAGACCATGCCCCCTTATCTGTTGATATACAGTTTTCAAACCGCCCCTCTCCTCTGGCTCCCTGGAGACTTAATTCACTATTACTGTCAAATGATTCATTTAATACATTCATCCTATCATCTATCGATGATTTCATTGCCATAAATAAGACTGACACAACTTCATTTACTCTTCTGTGGGAATCCCTATCTACGGGGGCAAATTATCTCTTACACAGCTTATTTAAATAGATCACACAAAATCAAACTTCAAGATTTAATGAACAATCTTGCGGATGTAGATAAACTCAATTTGGTTAACCCAACGCCTACTCTTGAAACGCAGACTGGAATTACAGACTGAGATTAGTCTTATAACCACAAATGTTGCTGAGCAACAATTGTTGCGTACCCGCAGTAACTACTACGAATATGGGGATAAACCATCTAGACTTCTAGCCCATCAGCTAAAAAGGCAGTCTGCATCACGTTTAATTCCTGAAATAAGGGACCATATGGGTGTATTGTGCTCGGATCCGTTATCTATTAATGCTGCTCTATTAATCATTTTATTCGAGGCTTTATCAATCAGATTCAGTATCGGAGGGCACAGAGATGTCTCTTTTTTTTAAAGAGCTAACGTTTCCCTCTGTGAACCCTGCTGCTACTCAGGAACTTGATGCACCATTGCGTTTAGAGGAGATTGTCGCTTCAATCGATGCCATGCAATCAAACAAGGCACCCGGTCCAGATGGATTTCCGACTGAATTTTTCAAAAAATTTCAAAATAAATTGGCCCCGATTCTCTTAGAAGTTTATAATGAATCTCTGCTATCTGGGACTTTACCTACAACTTTCACGGAGGCGTCTATCTCTCTTCTTTTCAGTACCACCAGGATTTCGCGGGCCTTTTTTGTGATTGTTGCAGGCTAAAATGTTTGATGCTGCGGGTGTTTTCCAAAAAAATTGCGATGGAAGTTGCGGTGTGTTTTTGCTTTTTTGTGAGTACATTGCAATAGGGAGTAAATGTTTTATGGTTTCTTCTATTTAGTAGTCCATTTTAATTATCTATTTACCTATTTATTCAGGGTTGCCAACTTTTGAAGATCGCTTGGAGTGAGATTTGAACCTGGAGGGGGTGGCGAAAGTTAATTGTTGACGGGGCGGGGGGGGGGGGGGGGGGGTGGTTAGCGAACGTAAGTTGTTACCGGGCGGCCTGTAAAATGGACACAAATTAAGTATTATATCGAGATCGATCGCCAGTGGTTGGCGCCAGAGTGAACTAGTAACTCATAGATATGGATCAGAGATAAATAAACTTTATCTCTGACTTTAAACTTTATCTCAGTTTAAAGTTTAAACTCAGACCTTCGCCGCTTGCATGCGTTGCAGTGACTTCGCAGGCTACCGTTGCATTGTGGGGAATGTAGTGTTTGTGCGTGCAAAACACCATCGGGTGGCTGTGGCCTGCGGGCCGGTTCTAATAGTAATTAAATATCATCCAGGGCGCCATAGATAATCAATTCGCGGGCCGGATCTGGACTTTCTGTCTCTTAATTAAAAGACTATGAAAAATCACTTGGAGTGGATGGGCTGGTGCTAGAAATGTTAAACTTGTTGGAAATACATGTATGAACCCATCGTTGTGAAACAATAAAACACTGAAAACAAAAAAAACAGTTTATCCCCGCTTTCATGTAGTATACCGGGATACTGCTTTTCCCGATCTTTTTGCCGTTATTTTCGTCGCTCATGCTGCTTTCAGTCTGCTCCTCTTGAACGTATATACGGAAGTAAGGCGGGAGTTTGTCGACGTCAAATCAAGACGACATCAGTGATTGGTCAAATTTGCGGGAAAGTTGCGGTGATTGGCTGAAGTTGCAACACCGCCCTGAATTCGCGGTGTTTGCTTGAAGTTGCGTTGAAGTTGCAAATCGCAACATTGCGACTTTCTGGAGGGTCTGTCTTTTAAAGAAGGACAAGGATCCCACCTCCTGCGCCTCATATAGACCAATATCTCTTCTGAATGTAGATGTGAAAATCCTGGCAAAAACATTGGCTCTGCGGTTGGAAAATGTTCTCCCAGAGATCATCTCACATGAACAAACTGGCTTCATTAAAGGGCGTCATCTTTTCTTCAATGTTCGTACTCTTCTGGATGTGGTATTTGCAAAACACAGTTCCTCTGTTCCCAAAATCGTAGTTTCACTAGATGCAGAAAAGGCATTTGATCGAGTAGAGTGGGACTATCTCTTCTTGACTCTACACAAATTTGGATTTGCGGATAAATTTATTTCTTGGATTAAGTTGTTGTATACCTCTCCTCGGGCTAGTGTATGCACAAATGGAATCCGTTCTGAATACTTCTCGCTGTCACGTGGGACTAGACAAGGATGCCCTCTGTCTCCTCTATTGTTTGCTGTGGCTATAGAACCTCTGACGATTGCCTTGAAATCCCTTCTATCTTTTCATGGGATCCCTTGGTCTGATATTGAATTGAAATTATCCTTGTACGCTGATGATTTGTTACTATATGTGTTGGATCCAACAAGCTCCCTTCCTCCAATCTTATCACTTTTGTAGATATTTGGCTCGTTTTCTGGTTATAGAGTGAACTTGCAAAAGAGTGAATGGTTTCCAGTGAACTCGTCTGCATTGTCACTTAATCAGGCCGCTATTCCCTTTCGATTTGCTCCGACTGTGTTTAAATATTTAGGGATTCATATATCAAGAACTTTACCCTCTCTTTTTTATTCTAATTTTGCTCCTTTAATTGATAGACTTAAACAAGACTTACAGAGGTGGAAATCTCTTCCTCTGTCACTGATTGCTAGAATAAATGCGATAAAAATGAATGTTATGCCCAAATTTCTTTTATTATTTCAAAATATTCCCTTATTTTTACCGAAGAAGTTTTTCAAGACTCTTGATCAGCTTTTACCACATTTATATGGGATGGGAAGGTTCCTAGAGTGAGAAAGTCACTATTACAAAGATTTAGATTTGACAGGGGCCTGGCTCTTCCTAATTTTATGTTTTATTACTGGTCAGCTCACATCCAAAAAGTTCTTTGTTGGTTTAAATCTCCAGAGTTACTGTGGTGTAGATTGTAGATATATTCCTGTTCCCCATACTCTCCGCTTGCTCTTCTCACGTCTCCTTTACCAATTCACATGGCAAATTTTACATGCAATCCGGTGGTATGGTCGACCCTTAGAATCTGCTCCCAATTTAGACGTAATTTTAAGCTTGCGTCACCCTCTCTATCCATGCCTATTTTGGAAAACCATTTGTTTCCTCCGGCTTTGACCGACGCAGCTTTTAAGACATGGCATGAGAGAGGCATCACATCTTTTCGTGACCTTTATAAGGATGGTTATTTTTTACAGTTTTGCCCAACTGGCTTTAGATTTTTAATTACCATCATCCCATCTGTATAGATATTTTCAACTTAGGCACTGTCTCTCCTCTCTTTTTCCAAATTACTCATGTCTCCCTACCACACAACCATGGGATGATCTTTTGGGCTGGGGTCCCTTTCATAAAGGTATTATTTCTAGGATTTATTCATACATTATGGATCTGTATCAACACACTCTTGCTAAAATTAAGCGTGCTTGGGAGCTTGAGCTGGATATGACTCTTTCAGAACAGTTGTGGAATAGGGCCGTTAACAAAGTATGATTGAGTTCATGTTGTGCAAGACTTCAGTTGATTCAATTTAACACTGGGAAGGCCAACGCTACGAAAAAAGTCGCAAGGAAAATCAGCCGCCGAGTAGCCCACTTCCCCGCTGTGAAGAGATTAGTGCCCTTTGTCTTGCTAAAGATATGTGCGTGTTTGAAGCGCCGACCCCCGCTCTCCTTTGCAAGGAAATTCAGCCCGGCCAGTGCATCTGTATATCACAGCTCCAAGAAGCAATTCAAAAGTTACAATCTATCTTTCTTTATAGCGCGAAGATAATTATTCATATGCTGAATAGGAATGAATCCTTTGGTTTGAATCGCGCTAAACATTCTAAGTGAAATAAATCCTCGCGTTGTTTTTGTATTAGGCATACGTGCTGTGCAATTTTCTCAAGGCAAACCAGACACAGACTAGCCAGTTTTATATGTTTCATTCGCATTTTATGCTTACTTCATCGCACTAAAGAATAAACTACAATAATGTGCTCGTTGTAGGCATACGTGTTGTGCGATTTTCACAAGGCAAACCAGGCACTGACTAGCCCATTTTATGAGTTTCAAGCGCCGACCACCGCTCCATTTCCAAGGAAATTCAGCCTGGCCAGTTCATCTGTATATCACAGCTTCAAGAAGAATAAACAATCCATTTGTAGTAAGCATACGTGTTATGTGATTTTGTATGTGTTTCATATGTTTTTTATGCTTACACTAAAGAATAAACAATGCGTTGGCGGTACGTGTAGTGCGATGGCAAATTCACAGAATCGTGCTGCAGAGTAAACATATATACATTTTGAATCCACTACAAACTTGTAAGATACCAGTCAATCTGTGTACCTATATTTTTTGTAATGTAACATACTTGCACATTGTGTTAGAGTTTGAGTATATACGCGATTTACAGAAATAATGCCGGTAATAGAACCGTTGTAAAAGTTTTATACACACACACACACACACACACACCCCACCCAGTAATAACAACAATAAAGATATTCTTGCCTTAGCAATGACAGGGTAAAACAAATGTGTGATGCAGAACAACATTATTTTTATTAGAAAAATAGAAATCTTATTTGAAATACAGCCAAGTGCGCTTTGAGCATCCCGCAAGCTAACAGTTGCTACATATCCATGGCCCATCCTTTCTACATTTTCTACAGGTGTACTTGGCGCACACAGCACACCGCTCCGAGCTGTGATTCCTGTTGCAGTGTATCTGCACCTGGCACTGCGTCGTCTTTCCAGGAGCAGGTGGAGGTCGTTGCTTTTTCGCCATTGTCTTTTCCTGTAAGAATCGACGCTGAAGTTCCTCAGCAAGAGCATGTAAAAAGTCTCTTCTGCTCTCTGTGGACCTCGTGCATGTCGTATACAAAACATGTGCATTCATCGCTGCCAAGTCCAGCATGTTGTAGAACACTGCAACAGGCCACCTGCGTGTTCCTGCGCGGACCGTATACCCACGCACCTTCTGGTCCATGATATCCACACCGCACTGCAAAGAAGAAACATAAAAAGGTTATGTTACATTATAAACATTATAATCATTTTGTCTGACATATATGACATAAAAATTCAATAATGTGACATTATTTATCATCATATACGCATACCTTCATGCTGTTGTAGTCCGTGATCGTGTTTGGTTTCCTTTTGCGGCCTTCGGAGATCGTGACTTGTTTGTGCATTGTGCTGAGAATGCAGACTGCCTTGTTTTTTTTTGGAGCATACGCTGTCAGTATGGCACTTCCTGATGTGTACACATGTGTGGAGAATTCCTCACGTCCCTTGGTGTTTTTTGCTGGAGGAGGAATTTCTCTTCTGATCTTGTTGATTGTCCCAAGCAGAACTGTGTTGCATGCAAGCAGTCTGTTGGCCAGAGACAGGGATGTGAAGTAGTTGTCAGTGGGGACGGTTCTGCCCTTGTCCAGATATGGTTCCATGAGTTTCATGACGACATTCTCTGACAGTCTTTCTCCCTTGGGACGACTGGGGTCCTTTCCCAAATATGGAAGAGCATTGCACATATACTTGGTCTTCAAATCAGCAGCAATCCAAAACTTTATGCCAAACTTGTCAGGTTTTGTAGCGATGTATTGCAGGAAAGGACAGCGGACCTTGGTTGGAAAGAGCTGCTCATCAACGGTGATGTGTTGTCCTGGCGTGTAACACAGAGTGCAGTTACGTACAAAACATTGCCAGATGTCCGAGATTGCAGCAAATCTGTCGCTCTTTACACGTTCCGCACGGGTGTCCTTGTCATCGAAGCGCAAGTACCGCATGATTTCTTTGTAGCGGTCACGCGACATCGTGTCCTTGATTGCAGGCACAGCGTATTTCTTAGACCAACAATCGGCCACCGCTCCAACCGGGCAGAGTATTGCCCGCAGAAAAAGCACTGCGATGAAAGCAATCAACTCGCTGACAGACAGGTTCCAGCTCTGATCCGCTCTGTGGGCTTCATGGACCGTGCAGTGTGTGATTGTCCTCAGCATCTCTATGTCGATCAAACACAGAAAGCTCTGCAACCTGCTTGTGATTCTGCGCTGTAGAAGTAAAATAAAAATCATATCACTTGTATGTAAAAAAATAGGAAATATAAAATAATTTTTTTTTTTTCATCTTTACATGAAAAAAGATGTACTTCGTGTTACTTCCTGCTTTCCTCCTGTACAGACGCTTTTCTGTCAGCTCTGCTTGTCCTTTCATTTATTTGAGTTATATCTACAAGTTCAAGTTATTTTTACAAGTTAAAAGGATCCATTACTCGTTACTTCACTTGGTAAGCTTTTTTACATTCATCTATAAAGGATTATTTAGCATTTTTTACATTCCGACAGTCCGACACTGCGAGTGAACTGTTTTTTGCTTCTCATCCTTGTGAGTGGTTTTTGTGCACTGTTTTATCAGCAGCTGATATTGTTTTCAGCTGTGAAATACCTGCCAGAACTTATTGGGTGTTATTTTTGCACTTTGGATTTTTAACTTGGATATTTGAGCCTTGTGCCCGGTGCTTTTGCGATTATGCCTCATGCTTCCACATCATCTATTTGCTCTGAGTGTATCAAACTGTCTCAGAGGGTTGCAGAACTTCAGGAAAGAATCCATACCTTACATTCTATAAGGGAGGAGGAAGAATATCTGGACTCGATTCTTGCCACACAAACCGCTGACAAAACCGTCCCTGTGACTGGCAAAGAAAGAGACGTTTCTCTCCATTGTCGCTGGGATGTACTGGGGGCAAAGCCTAAGCTCATCTTGGCCTCAACTCCTAATCCTGTTAACAACAACAATGATAAGGGCTGGACTCTTGTTCGGGGGAAGGAACGTAGCAGAAACCAACACAGCAGCGGCGGCAAGCAGCAATCTTCAGAACAGAACATTCTTCTCGATAACAGATATGAAGCTCTTGCCTCAACTGAAGTAGCAGAAACTGAGCAGTCTCATCACAACATACTGCCTCCCTCTCCAGGACATCAAGGACATCAAACGCACCCCAATCAGCATCAGAGATCCGACTCCAGTCTGGCTGCTAAGCTTGCAAATAACTCTGGCCATTCGCGGACCAACCACCAGGCTGCCAACTGTGTTAGCCAGCAGCATGCTAACAAGCATGCTAAGAGGGTTAGCCATCCGGATGCTAACCATGTTGGCCATCGGGGTGGTAACCATGTTGGCCATCGGGGTGGTAACCATGTTGGCCATCGGGGTGGTAACCATGTTGGCCATCGGGGTGGTAACCATGCTGGCCATCGGGGTGGTAACCATGCTGGCCATCGGGGTGGTAAACATGTTAGCCGCCGAGGCATTAACGGTGAAAGAAGACGAGGAACACCGCCACAGCCCAAAACGCTGCTAATCGGGGACTCAGTCATCAGAGATGTATGGAGCAACAGTATTAAGGCCTTTTGCTTTCCTCGTGTTACTGTCTGTGAAGTGATACCCATGATTCCACACATATTGCATGACCATCCAGCTACGGAAAGACTGATTGTACATGTCGGCTCTAGCGATGTTTACAAACAACAGTCTGAGATACTGAAACAGGATTTTAACCATCTGCTCGACATTCTGGAGTTTTCCCGGTGTGAAGTGTTCATTTCTGGACCGATACCAACTGCACGTCGAGGCAGTGGTCACTTTACCAGACTGCTGGCTCTAAACAGCTGGCTCACTACAGCCTGTGCACATCGGAAGGTAAACTTCATTGACAATTTCAACATTTTTTGGAGGCGTCCTGAGCTTTTTAAACCTGATCAGCTTCACCCTAACAGGGCTGGGACTCAAATGCTTGTGGACAATCTAATGTATGGAATCACTCACATGCGGAATCTGCACCCAACCGCCAGCAGTAACGTCAGTAATGTCAGTCAAAGGAGCCCACCATCTCCTGTCAGAGAATCTGTCCACAGTCTCAGAGGTAAACTCCAGGAGATTGAAGAGGTTCTGCAACACTACAGTCTGCTGTCTTGCAGGAACTCACCCACTTCTCCTGCACACTCAGTGAATTCTCAGGTCTGACACACTGGAACCCATGCTCCTAGTCAGTGCTACATTCCAGTTATTTTAAATAGCCGGTGGCATGGCTCTCAGAATCGAAATAAAAATGTAATCAGAAAACATAAGGGTACAAAACATTGTAACAAACAAAATTTGATCCCAGTGAAATGCACAAGTGATGTAAGCGATGCTGATCAAACACAGCATCTTGATCAAACACATCAAGTCTTCAAAGTCTCCTTACTAAATGTCCGCTCACTCACAAACAAGTCTTTTATAATAGCTAAATTAATTGAAGATTACTGTCTGGACTTTCTTTTTCTAACAGAGACTTGGCTTGATAGCAATGGAGCAATAGTGCTAAATGAAGCTTCACCTCCCGACTTTAACTATTTTAATGTCTCCAGGGTAAATAAGAGAGGTGGTGGTGTTGCATGTTTTTACCATAAAGCATTCCGATGTAAGCAGATCTCATTAGGGGAACATCCTACGTTTGAATATCTGGCAGTACAACTCAACTGTACTTATTCAGTTCTTTTGATTGTTATCTATCATCCTCCCAGACTACATGCAGATTTTCTTGAAGATTTTGAAGAAATGCTTTCAAGGATTTTAATTGATTTTGATTATGTTTTAATTGCTGGGGATTTTAATATTCACATGGATATATCCACAAATCCAATCACTTCAGAATTCATGAGGATGCTTAACTCTTTTGATCTCATACAGCATGTATCAGGCCCAACTCATAAGCATGGCCACATTTTAGATTTGGTCATTTCTAAACGTATAGAGGTTAATAATACTGAAATTACTGATGTTGCAATCTCTGACCATTTTGGTGTATTTTTCAACATGTCATTATCTACTAGAACACTCAGTGAAAAGCGCACAATAACCAAGCGTTATCTCAGTGCTGGCAGTGCCGTGGCCTTCACAGACATGATACAGTCCCTCCCTCCCCTCTCAGAAAATGGGAATGAGCTAGTTGAAACATTCACACACAGAGTTAGGAACTGTATTGATGCTGTGGCACCAAAGGTAACTAAAATAATCTCTGGTAAAATTAAGATGCCCTGGAGAAACACTCCATCTATTGTAAAATTTAGGCAAGATTGTAGGCAGGCTGAGAGACGTTGGCGAAAGTCAAAATTGCAAGTACATTTTGATATTTATAAAACAACATTGCAGAATTACAACAGTGAAGTGAAATCAGCAAGGAAAAACTATTTCTCTACCTTAATCAATTCATCCAATAATAACTCAGCTGTCTTGTTCAGAAGCATAGATCAGCTAGTAAACCCCACCTCCTGTGGCTTCCCTGAGACTGTTTCAGTTGAAAAATGTGAGGAGTTTGCTATATTTTTTAGGGACAAGATTACTAGTATAAGGCAGAACATAGCAACAAGCACTAATAGACCATCAACCCTTATATCAGTTACTCAGCCTAACTTTAATATGCCTTATTTCCAAGAAGTTGACATGGTAACACTACTTGATGTGATTTCATCACTAAAATCCTCTACTTGTGAACTGGACCCTTTACCAACAAGCTTTTTCAAGCAGGTTCTGAGCTCATTAGCTAATGAAGTTCTAATGATTGTTAATCAGTCTCTGCAATTGGGTGAATTCCCTAAAATTTTTAAAACTGCAATGGTTAAACCACTATTAAAGAACAGAAATCTTGATCCCACAATTCTTAATAATTATCGACCTATATCTAACCTTTCCTTTCTTAGCAAAATCATTGAAAAAGTAGTGTCAATCCAGTTGAATGACTATGTCAAAGTAAATCAAATAAATGACACTTTTCAATCTGGTTTCAGAGCTCTCCACAGCACTGAAACAGCCCTAGTTAAGGTAGTAAATGACTTGAGATTGAATAAGGATGCAGGCAAACTCTCAGTCCTTTTTCTGCTAGATTTAAGCGCCGCTTTTGACACCGTTGATCATGAAATACTTCTTGATCGACTACAGAGCTGGGTAGGCCTTAGTGGCTTAGCCTTAGACTGGTTTAGATCGTACCTAACTGGGCGTGATTACTATGTAGCATTAGGTACCTCTTCCTCCACACGTCAAAAAATAACTTGTGGCGTCCCCCAAGGATCAATTCTTGGGCCGTTACTATTCAACCTATATATGCTTCCGTTACCACACATCATTAATAAACATGGTATTAGTTAACATCAATATGCAGATGACACTCAACTTTATATTTCGCTAGAACCTAAAGCCCTAAAATCAATTTGCTCACTGTTTGACTGCATAGATGATATACAGACATGGATGTCTGACAATTTTCTGCAGTTAAATAAACAGAAGACAGAGGTTCTTGTTCTTGGCAGTGATTCACAAAGGAATGATGTCCAGACTTATTTAAATCAAATGAATCTGAAAGCCAGACAATGTGTTAAGAACCTGGGCGTCACCTTTGATAATGAGCTCAGCTTCAAATCACACATCATGACTACATGCAAGACAGCTTACTTTCATCTTCGAAACATCGCTAAGGTCCGAGATATGCTCTCTCCTGCTGACAGTGAAAAACTTGTCCATGCATTTATCACATCAAGGCTAGATTATTGTAACGCTGTTCTATCTGCTCTTCCAAAGAGCTCTATTTCGCACCTACAGCGAGTTCAGAACGCGGCTGCAAGGGTTCTGACCCGCAGGAGAAAGAGAGATCATATTACACCTGCACTCCACTCACTGCACTGGTTACCTGTCAGCTTTAGAATAGATTTTAAGGTTCTAGTCATGGTTTTTAAATGTCTTCATGGTCTTGCCCCTCTTTACCTAAGTGAAATGATGGTTAGATATGTTCCAGTCAGGTCTCTCAGGTCTTCAAACAGTAATCTACTGGTGATTCCTAAAAGCAGATTAAAGATTGGCGAGGGTGCTTTTAGCCACTATGGCCCAAAGCTCTGGAATTCTCTTCCTGAAGAGCTCAGAGGCATTTCATCCCTGCATAGTTTTAAGAGCAGTCTCAAAACATTCCTGTTTAGATCCGCTTTTAGTTAAAACTATTAAGATAGAGTTTCTTATCTTATTTACTTTACTTTTTATTATCTTACTTACTTCACTTTTACTTTTTATGTTATTTTAATATTTTTATCTTTAATTTCTTTTAACATTTTCTTCTGTCTTTTTGTCTTTGTCTTATCTCCTTTTAATGTTTCTTTTATTTATACTGTAAAGCACTTTGAGTTACATGTATGTATGAAAGGTGCTATACAAATAAAGATTATTATTATTATTACATCTACAAAAGAGGAAATATAGTTGGCCATCCGTGATAACATTACTTATATGTAAAAAAAAGAAGAGGAAATATAATATAGATATATTTATAAAATATAACAAAGAGGAAATATAGCTGGCCAAATTCAGTTCAATGCTTTTTCCTATGTACATCCGTGATAACATTACTTATATGTAAAAAAAAAGAGGAAATATAATATAAATATATTTATAAAATATAACAAAGAGGAAATATAGCTGGCCAAATTCAATTCAATGTTTTTTCCTATGCACTACACTACAACATGCACTACAGTTTCATCTATACAAAAGAGGAAATATAGCTGGCAAAATTCACCTCTGTACTTTTCTTGTATACATCTACGAAAAGAGTTTTTTACATTACCTTGGCATGCTCTGTAGGTCCTGCGGTCTCACTGAACGTAAAAGTGGTGCTGCCGTGTCCAAGACTTCTTACAACATCAGTCTTTTCCCAAGCAGTTCCATCTTTTGCGTTTATGTTCGTTGCAGGCTTACTGACATCCTTAGCAACAGAACGCTTCTTTCGTGGAGGGCTACGGTTTTCTTCATCCGATTGTCCACTCGTATCTGCGCCAGTTGAAAGTGCCAGATCGGAGTCTTCAGCACTAAAACAAAGTTCCTCTCCTCCGTCGGAATCATAGTCATCCATTGCGTTCAGAAGAGCCAAAGCTTGCAAAGGAGTGTAAATCCTCTTGTGTGCCATCGTAGTGTCCGTGTCCTCATCGCAGAACAAGAAAAATATATGAAATGACTCACCTGTGTTTGTGTGTCCGTTTTTATCCCAGCTTGGAGAAGACCACACCCCACCCATCTTCAACAAGTGTAAATTGTGAATCTTCACGGTGGCTGATGCAAAGGCGCTAATGACATGCGTATCGATACCCACTAATCACTAACCGATACTTGCGCATTTCCATTTCTTTATATCTGATGGATGAATAGATGTATAGATGAATGGATAATCAGTCAGTCTCTGAGTTCAAATTTAATTTAATTGTTCTGTAATTATCTGGAATTAGGTGGAAAAACAAAATTGATATGGCTAGAATTTTTATATAAGTAGTGCTGTTTCATAAAAGCAGAACAACATAAATAACATGTAGGCTACAATGCCTATATTTGACTTTCTCTAAATATCTATATACAGATAGAATATATATAATTTTTATGATATTTCAGAGATTATTTTGTGGCATTTCCTGTCTATGTAGCAGTGCAAATTATATATATTCTCTACCTGTAAATTAGTGCTGTTTCGTAACGGACGAATTGCAGAAATAACATGCATACAATGTTTGATTCTGTCTAAATATCTAGATACGGATAGAATATATATAATTTGTACTGATTGATTTCGATTTTTACTTAATTTTAGATAATACTTGGATAGTATAAAACAAATAACTTCTAGCACATACGCCTACTACAAGTACAACGTTTATTCTTTAGCGCGAAGATTTATTTCAGTTAGAATGTTCAGCGCGGGGTCGGCGCTTCAAAGGAAGCGTAAAATACGTATGAAACACATATAAAATGGGCTAGTCATTGTCTGGTTTGCCTTGTGAAAATCACACAACACGTATGCCTACTACAAATACAACGTTTATTCTTTAGTGCGAAGAAGTAAGCATGAAATGTTTTTGAAACACATAAAATGGGCTAGTCAGTGTCTGGTTTGCCTTGTGAAAATCGCACAACACGTATGCCTACAACGAGCACATTATTGTAGTTTATTCTTTAGTGCGATGAAGTAAGCATACAATGCGTATGAAACACATAAAATTGGCTAGTCAGTGTCTGGTTTGCCTTGTGAAAATCGCACAGCACGTACGCCTACTACAAATACAACGTTTATTCTTTATCGCGAAGATTTATTTCAGTTAGAATGTTTAGCGAGATTCAAACCAAAAGATTAATTCCTATTCATCATAGGAATAATTACCTTCGCGCTATAAAAAAAAGATAGTTTCACGGGTTGTAACTTTCGAATTGCTTCTTGAAGCTGTGATATACAGATAAGCTGGTTTTCTGTGGAAAGGAGAGCGGGGGTCTGCGCGGTTTGCCTGCGAAACTCCTCGTACTTTTAGCCATATTAGTGTTTGACCTGCTGCCTCAGTGCTCCGCATTTGCATAATAAAAGGATGGCTAATTGCTAGCAAGAAGGAGGGGTGATGTCCTGGAGATCCTGAAATTTCAGTCTTGCTAGTGTTAAGGTCTTGCATAGAGTTCATCTATCTAGATCCCAATTATCCAAATTCTATCCGAATACCGTTACGGATAAATGTGACAGATGTGGTGCCTCTCCATGTAATTTGAGTCTTATGTTCTTTTTTTGTCCATCTCTAGATAAATTTTGGTCTGATTACTCTGGGATCATGACTAAGGTTTTGGGCACCGATATTATTGCAGATTATTTAATTGCGATATTTGGTTTTTCCGCTGATTTGTCTTCGCTCAGCAAGGCTCAGTCTGATATTTTAGCATTTACCTCTCTATTGGCGAGACGGTGTATATTGCTACTGTGGAAATCCTCAAAACCCCCTTCTATTTCAAGGTGGCTCCATGATGTGATGCACTTCCTTACTATGGAAAAGGTACGATTTACTTTGAAAGGCAGTACTGCAACATTTTTTTCTAAATGGAATCCTTTTTTTACATATTTTAAATCTTTTCAGGTTATACCAGCTGACTGAGGGTTTTTTAAATATTTTTTTATTATTATATATATTTTTTAATTTTATTTACTTATTTATTTACATTTACGGTGGTAGAGGTGTATGTGTGTGTATGTGTATACATGCATGTAACGGTGGGCGGCGGCAGACGGAAGAGACACGGATCCGCTGGTAGACTCACGGTTACGTTTATTTAACATAAAGATTGCGCAATAGCGCACGAGAAACATTCAGCTCACACACACGACGTGCAGAACATAGACAACGACGAGCACAAGACACTGCGCGAACGCACATTAAATAGACAGACCACATCAACCCCGCACCCACAGAGGTACACTGACGAAGACGAATAGACGCAGACAACGTTAACACACGCCCCAAAGGAAGGGTTCGGGGACCGTAGCGTGACAGACGCCCCCTCCAAGGGCACTACCCGTCCCGGGGTGCCAACAGGACCGAGTGCCCCGAACCCACGTCGATGGGCGGATCCGAAGCGCCCAGTCCTGCGTCTGGGAGATGACCGCCCTCGGTGGAGAGTCCGCCACGAACAGCCTAGAACACCCTCCCTGGGAAGACCGGGGAAAACACGTTAGACACGTTTAACGGGACAGACACAAACACACAAACAGGAACACTTACACACAGAGGAACAAACGGGAAAAAGGGGTTCGGTACACATATGGGCAGACTCACGAACACTGGGACAGACACACACGACACAGGCGCCAGGCTGCGCGCCAGAAGGAGGGCAATCAGGGGAGAGAGACCGGGAGCTGCTGGAGCTGCAGTGGGCGGTGCTCCTCCTGCCCATCAATCATTCCCCCCACACGTCTCTTCACCTTTCCAGATGCTGGATTATGTGTACAGGGAAAACATCCTTGACACTTACCCAAATTTGAGTATAGCACTGAGACTACTGCTCAGTCTCCCTGTGACTGTGGCATCAAGCCAAAGAAGTTTCTCATCACTAAAACGACTCAAGACTTACCTGAGGTCCACCATGTCTCAGCACCTGTCTGCCCTGTCTGTTATCTCTATTGAACATGACATCACAAAAACACTGGACATGGACTCAGTGATCACAAGATTTGCAGAAGCCAAAGCTCGCAGGGTCAGACTGTAGAATGTATACAAGGCCTCTCAGCTATACACAGCTGATGTCAGATGATTCAACTTCAAACGACAGAGAATGAGACTTGAAAAGAAAGTTAAAAGTTCAGAAATTTCAAAAACAATAGAAACTTGGCAAAGACAAGAACAAGAACAGACTAGTAAGACAGGCAAAAGGAGAGAATGAGACCTTATAATGGGGAAGGAAAAGCGGGGTCACAGGTGTGAATAACAGGGTAACAGACAGTGAAAAGGAAGAGAGGGACAAAGAGAAGGTAATCGTAAAAAAACATTGACTTGGATATTTATTTAAAATGCTCCATGATTCACCTGGTGTTGATTTTTATTTATAATGCTCCATGATTCACCTGGTGTTGATATTTATTTATAATGCTCCATGATTCACCTGGTGTTGATTTTTGTCGTAGTGAGAAGACCACAAGGGAAAAGACGGATGAAACACAGTGTATTGAGGCTTTTGAGAAGACAACAACACAGGCATGAAAATGGGTCAGGGGTTAAAAAGGTGAGAAGACCGGGGGGCGGGGCATGTGACGTCATTGGGATACGGCGACGGGGCGTTGACATGTGGGGGGGCGTTGACATGTGACGTCATGGGGATACGGCGACAGGGGGGTGGCTGCTGGTGTACGGGGGTACAGCGACAGGTGATGCCAAATATTACGGAGCCCGTAAGGTGACATCATGTAAAAAATATAATAACGCGTGGCCACGACTTACTAACGCGTGCGAACGAGATAATTAACGCGTGTGAACAAGATAATTAAGTATTACTTTATATAAAGCCAGGTTTACCTTCCTTGGGCAGTCAGTTCGCGAACATCCCTGGCATCTGCTTGCTTTGCTGTGAAAAAATTAACTTTGTTGCCGCGTGTGAAAGGCGACATTAGTATCTCGTTTCCACGCGTTATTATTTTTTTACATGATGTCACCTTACGGGCTCCGTAAAATATTGTAGCGTCGGCCCAATGGGGGACGGCACTACTTTCCCATGAGCCCCTGCGGCTCCGGTTTTGGTTCATGTTATATGTAATGCTATGATGTGTGTTATTGATTGTGTCTGATTATGTGTGTGTTATGTAGTTTAAGCCACCCTGTATTAGTTTATGTAGTTGTGCATTGTCTGAATCAACCTGCCATGTGTGTGTGATGTTACTGTGCTAATGACCTGCCCTCATGTTTCATGTCTTATTTGAGTTTGTTCCACGTGATCATTCCCCAACAGTCTGATTGCGATTGATAGGTATTTGAATAAAACCAGTCTGTTTGGTCAAGTGGATCGGTTTACTGCCTCTCCTTCCTGTACCACGCCACAATATAGTGAAATCCATAAAAAAAACATTTTTTTGACTGTCTTGGATTCAATGTATGGAGCCAGATCGTAAACGCGAGAAGCCGCTTTCGCCATTCCAGATGGCTCAGTCAAAACCATTACATCTTAATAAACCAATAAATACAACAGCGGCGAAAATGAGTGTAAAAATACCAGGGTTCACGTGTTTTAATTTTCTAACATGGGCTAAAGCACAGTGCAGACTCAAACGACAAGAGTTTACAACTTCATTTTCAACCTTTTCAGCCCTGGCGCGAATGTTATCACACGTCCCTAGATTCACCAGTTACAACTACAGACACATTAGAAAAAAAATCTTGTTTCTTATTTTATGTCACCGTTAACTACACGGGGTTGACGCGAACTTAATGGCTTATCTATCTACCTATTTATCACAAGAGCTTGTGGCTCTGACAGTATTCAACGCTGTAGCGAACGGCAGTAACTTTGTTTTACCGCAAAATATGAAAACGATTGAAACCATTAATAACCCAATTAAATCCACTGGTAAATGTACGATCTGGTAAATGTAGTGGTAAATGTATGATGTGGTAAATGTAGTGGTAAATGTACGCTCTTCTGCCTTGTCCCCGGTGTAGCACTAGGTCCTGCTTCTCGTCCCGCTTAGCAGTAAATGAATAACATGAATGAAGAACGTTCGTATGATTGAAACGCTATTTGGCCTCTATGAAGGTTCGGGGCGGAAACTGCTGGCCACGGTGTCATTGAACTTGCCGATTTCGGAAGTGCTCTGTTTGCTTATTAAGTCAATATGATAATTAAAATATATACATATAATCTCCCGACCCCCCCCCCCCCCCCAACAAAAAACTCATCGGATCTACACGATTCACATAGGTCACCCTTTTCAACTTCAAAACGGCGAATTTCGCCGAAAGGTGACAGATTTTCATGCCTGACAACAGTAGGACTTTGTGTTTACAAATGCTTTCTGTCTCGCTCACACACACACACACACACACACACACACACACACACACACACACACACACACACCAGTGGTGGACAGTAACTAAGTAAATGTAATTTGTTACTGTACTTAAGTAACATTTCCATGTATCTGTACTTTACTCAAGTACTTTTATTTGGTAAGACTAACTTTTACTTCACTACATTTCAAAGCGAAAATTTTTACTTTTCACTTCGTTACATTTACAGAAACATCTCATTCCTTTTTCATTTTTAAATCAACGCTTAATAAAATACCGAAAGGTTAACGTGTACCGTGTCACAGACTATAACCAATCAGCACTCAGTAAGAGATTAAGATTTGTACGCTAAATGGCTGAGGATCTGACATGGCTGCAACCGATGGCTTTCCCCAACACCCCTGGCCTTATTTAGCTCAATTGTTTGAATTCCTTGAAAAGAAAAATGATTCGTATTCCTTCAAGTGTCTCCTCTGCATTCCAAAGAACACATCGCTGTCATCATTTATGAACTCGCCGTCAAACTTGAAAAAACACATCGAAGTAAGTTCGCCATTAGATGAGTATGTTTATATACCCCGGTTAATTATATCACATTGAAGTACACTACATTTAACAGATGCTTTTATCCAAATCAGTGTGCAAATTGCAATCTGTAGAGATGCTAAACGCCAGTTTAACACAGGAGACTCCCACATCAAACGTTAAAGCCGCGGACACATACACGCGAATTTGGCCAAGCGAAGCGAACTTCGCAATTCATTCATATGAGGGTGCCGAAGGCAAGCAAATATGAGCGAAGCAATATTATTAAAATTATTATTATCAGGGTTGGGGGGCGGGGCGGCGGCATGTGTGTAAAATGTTGGTGGGGTGGCGGCGAGTGTAAATTGTTGGACACAAATTAAGTATTATATCGCGATCGATCGATAGCCAGTAGTTGGCGCCAGAGCAAACTAGTAACTCATTGAATCATAGATGTAGATCGGAGATCAATAAGCTAGATTTTTTTTCAGTGTGAGTAATCGGATGTATGTCGTGTGAGCGAGTGAAGACGGTCTCTGGTAAAGACAGTCAATGCGTGTGTCTCACGCTCATTGTGTGAGAGTTGGAAACCCTGATTATTATTATATTAATTATTCGGCCAAGTTTAATATTATGAGTTCAGTAGCTTCTAGCTTCCCTGTCCCGCCATGTGGTGGACAACGTAGAACCTCAGAAAAAGTCCCCCAAGCTAGGTCTGAAGTGGCCGGTTCGAAATTATTGTTCTGTTTGGTGAATTATTAATATGGATAAAGTTTGGAAATGAATGTCGTGAGGATAATATAGGCTAGTTTTGTGTATTTTGTGTTTGCTAGGCAAATGTAAGGCACTGTTTCCTGTTCACCTGTTGATCGAGTAGGCCTAGGGGTTTTGATGTGACACTAAGATAAAAAAAAGGTTTTTACTTTTAGTACTTAAGTATTTTTGAAGGCAGATACTTTTGTACTTCTACTCAAGTAAAAAATTGAGGTGAATACTTTTACTTTTACTTGAGTAATATTCAATGCAAGGTAACTGTACTTTTACTCAAGTACATAATTGGTGTACTTCGTCCACCACTGACACACACACACACACATACACACACACACACACACATATTCAGCTTTGCCACTCACTCACTCACACACTCAACCACTGTGATGCCTGTCTCTCACTCACACACAAAATGTTATTCCTGTCCACACACAAAATCTTTTTATCAGTCCTGTTTAAATGTAAATGGTGGATTTCATAGACTTGTATCCATTTTGTATTCTAGTTGTGTTAAGCGTAACATCATTTTGTATCCCTGGCAGTGGATATATTATTTGATTTCACATGTACTTGTTTCATTAAAACATGGCTCTGAATAATAAACATATCATTTTTGCAAATGATGGAGCAATCTGTAAAACTGATTTTACTGTGGAGAGTTGAGACCATTGTTAGTGGCAGTGCATTATTGGTTTATTGCCATTCTTTAATCTCAGTTTAAAGCAAGGGTATTGGGATGGTTATTTGGTTTATGTATGTGTTTCAAGAATGAGGGCCCCTTGTTTATATTTTGCCTAGGGCCACAAAATGGCTAGATCCGCCCCTGGCGTGCGCTTGTGCGCGCGTAGTGTTGCCACCTGTCCCGGTTTTCCCGGTTTGTCCCAGTTTTTCTTCTTTTTAACATTCAGTCCCGGCAAAAAAACTAGGTCAGTTCAAACCACGATTCTGACTGTTTCTGCACACTTTAAATCTGTTTTTTTTTTCTCGCTGTGTCCATTTTAAACCCCTCCGGTAGCATTTTACGTTCGTCACCCCCCCCCCCCCCCCCCCCCGCTCGACAGTGTCAGTATGTGTCAGTATGTGTCCTTGTTTTTTGTCAGACCTAGGTGGCAACCCTATGCGCGCGTGAGGAGGCGGGAGTTGTAGTCTCAGTTCTCCTATGGAGAACAAAGCAACTAAAATGGCGCCGACTTATTATGTTAATGAGCTCAGCTGGTTTATTCCAATGTGGTCAGAACAAAGAGTAATGGCGCTGGCTAAATAACTAAAAATTTATGTGGTGTGTCTGAGAATGGGCCCAGCAGGCATTTCAACGTTGAATCAACGTTGAATCGACGTTGAATCAACGTCGAAAGTGATGGTTGAATCAACGTTGGATTTTGTGTCGATTTTGAAAGGTGAATCAACGTTGATATGCCAACGTCGTTTCAACGTCATACATTCAACCTTGAATAAACCATAAAATTCACGTTCATGATGCTCAAAATTGCATGGGAGAGAGGAAAAAAACAACTGTATGCCATAATGAAAAAAAGAACAATTTTATTTTTTTGAGTCTTTCATTTAACTCGGAGTACCACCACACAACCTCAGTCATGGCCTCAAGTCTGGGACTCGAACCCACGACCCTTCGGTCTCAAGACCAGCTCCCTAACCGCCAGGCCACGACTACCCTGCAAACTCTCTTTAAACCTGTTGATTTGTCATTGCGAAGTTTTGTTTCTGCCTCAAAACATTTAAAACCATTTAATTGCCTGATGTTGTCTTCCTGGTTAATACCTGCCTGTTTTTGACGACGTTTTTGGACGAATTAATTTAAAAAAATTATATTATTATTATTATTACTACTACTACTACTAATAATAATAATTAATACCTCTTTCAAAACCCTCAGCCAATGCCAAAGTGTTGTTTGTACTTTTTTATTGTATGTGTTTTTTGGTAATACAAAGGCAGGTTGAAGATATTACGTTGATTCACCGTTAATAGTTCAACGTTTGCGCAACCATTTAACATTAAACGTTGATTCACCGTTAATAGTTCAACGTTTGCGCAACCATTTAACATTAAACGTTGATTCAACGTTGTTTCAACGTTGAAACAACAACAGACAGTATTTCAACTATATTTCAACCACATTTCAACGTTGAAGGTCGGTCGTGTGCCAGCTGGGGGGTTAGACTACAAGTTGTCAATTAATCAGGTAAATAAAAGATGGTGGCATGCACAGCAAAGATAACTTTGTATACACAAATCTTGATGAAAAAGTTCATCTTAACCAAAGCTAAGTATCTTAGTATTTCATCATGTCTGAGTCTCTTGTTGCTTGTGTTGAGTGTGGCATGTATAGCTACTCTTCTTCTGTCGGTAGTGATAATAATTTTATCTGTGAGTGTAGATTAATTATTAGTATGACGGAGAAGATTTTGCTTTTAGAGGAGCGCATCCGGGTTTTAGAAAGTCCTAGAGAGTCGGTAGCAGCTAGTGCAGCTAGTGTAGCAGCTAGCGTAGCAGGCCGGTTTTACAGTTGGGTTTGATGAGTAATTAGGTAAAGATTTTGGTAAGGGAAGTTTTGCACAGAGCAATGCTTGTAGTGAGGTGGGACAGGATGATTCTTCCAATTGTACCCATTTAGGGGGTGTGTAAGAAGTCTACGCACATTGTGGAATAAATGGCGATTTTT
Source organism: Brachyhypopomus gauderio (assembly GCF_052324685.1). Taxonomy (NCBI): domain Eukaryota; kingdom Metazoa; phylum Chordata; class Actinopteri; order Gymnotiformes; family Hypopomidae; genus Brachyhypopomus; species Brachyhypopomus gauderio. The sequence continues at coordinate 1,828,585 of NW_027506870.1, forward strand.
AATAAAGCCTGTCTGATCATCAGATATTATAGATGGTAGCACTGTTTCTAGTCTGAGAGCTAGCATTTTGGCAAGCAGCTTGTTATCAACATTTAATAAAGAGATGGGTCGATATGTTCTGCATTTTAAGGGGTCCTTGCCATTTTTAGGTATGAGTGAGATAACCGCTTGACGCATAGTAGGAGGGAGGCAGCCAGAAGCAAGCGACTCCTCAAGATGGGAGCGAGCTCCCTGACAAACTTTTTGTAAAATTCACTTGGGAATCCATCTGGTCCCGGGGCCTTCCCTCCCTGCATCGATTTGGCAGCCTTTATAAAATTATCTATAGTCAGAGGACTGTCCAATTCCTCTGCCATAGCTGTATCAATTTTTTAGATATTCAACTTTTCAAAGAAAGAATTAAATAAAGATTCGTCCCCATGAGATAGGCATCAATGTGGGGTGATTATACAATAACAGGTATTCTGATAAAATCACTCAATACTGAGTACATGAAAGATCATAAGTTGTGTCTTTATATCAGCCACAGATCACATAATGTTCAAATTCAGAGGCACATGGTCCAGTTTGTGCCTGGGGTTCTTTGTCCTGGTCCCTTAAACTAGAACTACCAAACCCTCGTCTTCAGACAGACTCCCAACTAGACTCCCAACTTATGTCAAATTACATATTTCTCTTGCTCTCTTGGCAGGTGTGATAAGCCCTTCTTACCTCCAGTGTTATGTAAATGAGGCGTGTGCTGTGGGTGGTTGCTGTTGACACACCTTTCAATACACACCTTCGGCTGCCTCATGAGACTGCAAGCTCTCTTGCAAGAAGTCTGTTCATCTGAGGATATGTTTGAGATTTTATTTGAGAAAGGTTGAAATAATGTGAAATTGACACAAACATAATATTTGAATTATAGTGGCATATTGAATATTCAAAATAGCTCTGATTTTTTTATTTGATTTGAAAGTTTTTGTCTTTTGAACAATTGCCACTAGGTAAAGATTTGTTTACATAAATGTATACAAAAAAAAAAAAATCCTCAGCTTCTTGAAATAGAATAATAATCTTGAGCAATTTTAACTTATCAAGATGGTACTTTTTGCAGTGTGCCTCTTCCAAAAACACAACAGCCATAACCAGTAAACAAAAAGAGGAAATTTAGGAAATCTCACTGCAGAAAGTAGCGTTTTCATTAGTCAAAATAGCTCTGATTTTTTTTACCTTATTTGAAATAGTTTTTGTCTTTTGAAAAACTGCCACTATATGTGCCACTATATCTCATATGTGCCACACTTATGAGTATATTATTGAATATATGTTCCAACACATACACACCCATCCACCACCGAGGCACTCCTACCCCAAGGGGAGACCAGGGTTTTTTCTTCTCCATCTGAGTCAATGGATCTACACAGTTCCCACTATCACCCACCCACAGGTGGGTGATTTAACACAGGACTTCCAAGGTGTACATTGGGTTTAAACCTTGGGGAATCAGATAAGGCTGGAATTTAGAGTTTTATGAGTGTAGGTGTAACGTTCTGCGCGTCGCAGAGCATGGAGGCAGACACAAACGCTGAGGAGAGCGAGATTTGTTAAAGGGGATTCCATTATCGAAGTCATTAATACAGGCGCGGGTCGTAACGGGAGGGCAATCAGAACACGACAGGTAGATAGGCATAATAACACAAGAACAAAAACAAGGCAGGGAAACGCAAAACAGGCAGGCACACGGACTAAGACAAATAATACTCACGACTAGACAAAACAACGGAGATCGCAAAAGCACAAGGAACAAGGAAAAAGAAAGAACGAAAAGCATGAATACCAAATGATCATAGAAACAAAACAACCGATACCGACATGGGAAATACAAGGACTATAAATACATGGGATGCAAAGTGATAACAACTATTGGGGTTAGGTGGACCATAAGAAGATAGAATATAGAAAAGAGGGGGAAAGAAAAGAGGGGAGAGAAAGAATAAAAAGGGAAAAGACAGAAGGGCGGGGAATAAAAAACAACCAGCTCAAATGACCACTGTAAAGAAGAGCAGAAAGTGTACCCAAGACATACAACACAAATGACTGTGATGTATGTGTGAGTGTGTGTGTTTATGTGCAACCTAAAAGTGCAACATAGGATAAATGTACAGAATGAGGATGAACATTTTTGGTGTTCTGTTCCAATAAACAAAACACGTAAGATAAATATATTTTATTTATCTATAACTAGGTCACAACACATGGTCATCATGTCTTTCTGCTGATGCTGTTTGGCAACTTTAAAATTTTAACAGCTCAAACTTATGTTTGTAACTACAGACACAGCATGGCAATTCATGCTAAGTTGCTTGTGAGCAGTGTTTTGTTTATTCAAGGGAGTAACGCTGACAGTTGTGATTTGCTTTGGTAGTACAGTTTTCCAAAGTTATGGTTCTTTTTGTTGATACTACTGTTGCTGTTGAACAGTAGATGCCTTGTTTATGTGCTGAGCTGTATGCTGAATTATGGGACACTGGTAGAAGTTTGAGAAGTTTGAGAAGAGGGTATCAGGAGTACATATTATATTGTATGGGGATATTTCTGAAATATTGATCATATGACGATAGCAAAAGTGGCCTGTAGGTGTCAAATTTCAGTTTTTACAAAGTAATAATAATAATAATAATAATAATAATAATAATAATAGATTTTATTTGTAACGCACTTTTCATTTTATAAAATCTCAAAGTGCCACAACAAGGGCAAACCTCAATCACAAAAAATAAAACACCAGTCATCAAATATTATGTATATAAAAATAATAAAAATATAAAATATGTCAAGAGCTATATGCCTTTTTAAAAAGATAAGTCTTAAGAAGAGCTTTAAAAGTGTCCTGGCTCTGCGCAGACCTAAGTTGGACTGGGAGACAGTTCCAGAGTCGCGGTGCTGCTGAGCAAAAGGCTCGGTCCCCCATAGTTCGAAGCCTAGTGGGGTCACCTGGAGGAGCATGCTGCCTGATGATCTGATGATTGATGTTTGGGGGGTGAGAAGTTCTTGTAGGCATGATGGGGCTTGACCAGTAATACATTTGTATGTAAGCAGAAGGATTTTGTAGTTTATCCGGGATGAGACAGGAAGCCAGTGCAGTGATTTTAGAATGGGGGTGATGTGTTCATATTTTCTGACCCTCATTAGGATTCTGGCGGCACTGTTTTGAATATATTGTAATGCCTGGATGTCCTTGCCAGAAATCCCATAAAAAAGACTGTTGCAGTAGTCCAGCCTTGAAGAAATAAAAGCATGGACAAGTTTCTCAGCATCTTTGTGAGTCAGAAGAGGATGAAGTTTTGCTATGTTCCAAAGGTGGTGAAAAGAGTTTTTGCGGAGATGTTTTATGTGAGTATTAAAAGTAAGCTGCGGATCAAACCGAACCCCTAGTTTTGTGACTGAGGAGGAGAGAGTGATAATCTGACCATCAAAAGTAACCTGGGATATGAGAGAGGAACGCACTTGATGAGGAGGACCAACAAGTAGGGCCTCAGTTTTACCACTGTTGAGCCGAAGGAAGTTGTTACTTATCCATTTCTGTATATCCTCAAGACATATGGTAAGTTGAGACAGGGTTGCAGAGGAACTTGTTGCAGTTTTAAAATAAAGTTGGGTATCGTCAGCATAGCAATGAAACAACAACCCATGTTTACTGATAATTTGTCCAAGGGGTAACATATAAATGATAAAAAGAATGGGGCCAAGAACCGACCCCTGTGGGACGCCACATACGACAGGGAGTTGCCTGTCCGCCCAGTAGAACATATTCAGTCCAGTCAGCCAGGTAGGACTGGAACCACTGCAATACAGTACCAGAGAGTCCAATGGTGTTGTAGAGACGATCCAGTAGGATGGAATGATCCACTGTATCAAAAGCCGCTGTCAAAGTCAAAGTCAACTTTATTGTCATTCAGACTTTACACAAGTGCACAGCTGAACGAAATTGCGTTTCTCCAAACTCCAGTGTTAAAGCACCAGAGCCCAGAGTGGCCGCTGCAACTAGTGCGCCGCCGATTACGCAGAATGGGGGGATAAACATAGAGATAACATTGGGAGGAGACAAAAAAAATATGACCACAGATTATTCTCACGAACAGGACAACAGTCTGTGTGCATGCAAAAAATCCCCATAGCACATACAGCATTGATAACACAGACAGTAAGCAGTGAGAGGCGTGATTCATTCAGAGAGGGAGGGGGGAGCCAGAAGCCTGGCACAGAGTTTTTGTGTCAAAGTTCGCGGTGGAAGGCGAGAGCCATCTCTGACAGTCTCTGTGTGGGGGTAGGAGCAGGTAACCAAGACGATGACCTTCTGGGAGAAATTTGTTTGGGCGCCAATGCAGATAAGAAGAATGAAGAATGTAGCAAGGAGCCCGTCCTTGGGAATTTGAGCACGAACTCCTCTTAAAGTCGGCTGTCTCCCAACTGATCCAACTTCGCACGTAGAGCATTGATTCCATCCACGATCGTCTCCAAGCTTTTTCCAACAGTCACAGTCTGTGTTCCAACAGCTCTACCCACCGCATCAATCATGTGGGGCACTTGACGTGGACGCTCAATAGCTGACTCCACTCTTTCAGTTTTCCGATACACCAGGGCAACGCCTAATCCAATCAGCAGAGCCACTGCGATCAAAGTTCCAAATAGGTACACGTCCTCAACATCTTCCAGGGAGAGAGGCGCAAGACACAAACTACGCCAGGTCCCCCATGAGTCATGCACATATCCAGCTGAGGACGTTCCGTCCGGGCATGTGGGTTCTCCCGCACCATGACTCCTCGTGGAAAAAATAGTGTCAATTGCGTTGAGAGACCACCTGATCAAATCCATTTTCTTGTTAATATTCGAAGAGCAGCGTCTGGTTACTTAGACAAGACAGAGAATCGCTGTTAGGTCTAGAAGAATAAGCAGGTATGGTGATCCTGCATCAGCTGTCATTAGTAGATCATTTGTTACCCTAAGAAGGGCGGTTTCTGTACTGTGTGCTGGACGGAACCCAGACTGGAACTTCTCAAACATGTTGTTTCCGTTTAGATGGTTCTGAAGTTGCGATGTAACTGCCTTCTCTAGGACCTTTAATAAAAAAGGAAGGTTAGAAATAGGCCTGTAATTTTCAAGCACTTCCGGGTCTAGCGAAGGCTTCTTTAGGGTAGGACGGATGACAGCAGTTTTAAGAGAAGACGTGATGTGGCCAGTCTGCAATGAGAGATTTACAAACTGAGTGATGATTGGACTGGGGATGATTAGTTTGAGGAGAGCTGTTGGTATGGGGTCCAATATGCAGGTAGATGGTCTCATTTCTTGCAGAATCCCCTCAATGCACCTATTTGTTACTACATTAAATGATTTAAGGGATGGCCTGCTCTTAGGTGAAAGGCTGGCAGAAGAGGCAGACGGAGGAAGAAGACCAGCCATTGAAGACCGGATATTCTTTATTTTAGATCTAAAAAAATCAATGAAGTTGTTGCATTTCTCTTCAGTGGCTTCAATGGGGGAGGATAGCTGTGGTTTAAAAATGTGACTTATAGTAGAAAAAAGCCACTTTGAGCTTCCACTGTTTTTATTGATTTTATCTGAATAGAATTTACAGTGTGCCTCCTTCAACAATTTCAGATAAGCCTTTTGATGATTATGGAAGGCAATTTTGTGGACAGTAAGTCCAGACTTCCTAAAACGACGTTCCAGGGAACGGCCAGCCATTTTTAATCTGCGGAGTTCTGGTGTGTACCAGGGAGCAGAGCGTTCAAAGCTGACTTCACGTGTCCTAATAGGAGCATGGAGGTCAAAAACATTGCACAGAGATGTATTGTAATGTTCCACTAGTTCATCTGCTGTAGTGAAATCTTGATGAATTATTTTTTGAAGATCTGCAGCCATGGAGATGTGATCAATGTGCTTCCAGTTCCGGAAATGTATCTGATGCTTTTGTCTAATATTAGGTAGTCCAAATGTGAAAGCCATAGAGACCACCTTATGGTCAGATACACCCAGATCATAGACCTCTACATTGTTTACAGTAGCCGAGCCAGTAATGACCAGGTCTAAAATGTGGCCCCTGGTGTGTGTGGGAGCATTTACATGCTGCTGGAGACCAAGACAGTCAAGCAGGTCCAGGAATTCAGTTGCAAGATGACAGGAAGAATTGTCAACATGAATATTTACATCACCAATGATGACAATGTTAGTTGACATGGAACAAAGTGATGTAAGTAGGTCGTGTATTTCAGGAAGAAATGAGGAATGTGGCTTTGGAGGACGGTATATTAGGAGTACAGTCGTAGAGTATGGGTGTTTGCATTTGAAGGCTATACACTCCATAGATGTAAGACCAGACAGAGGCAGGGGAGAAAGTTCCAGTTCGGCCCTATGGATGACTGCCAAACCACCTCCACGACCAGAACTGCGGGCTTTTTCCATATACCTATAACCCTGGGGACAGGCTTCATTTAGCACAGAGTAATCCCCTGATTTGTGCCAAGTTTCAACCAGACACATAAAATCTAGTCTTTTATCCAAAATATGATCGTGAATGAGAAGAGATTTATTAGTGAGGGATTGCACATTAAATAACTCCATAGTAGCCAAAGAAAGTTCTGGCTTTGCATGCCTCTGTAAACTGTAATACAGAGTAATCCATTCCATGTTTTCCACTTCGCCCTGAAGTCCTCGGAAAGAGGCGGGGCGGAAGGCTGTCAGATAATCCAGGTGCGTCAGTGTCCTGATGACGTCTTTGCGAGTCCGAATGTGGAGCGGGAGACCAGATGGAGGGTATTGTAGCTGCACCATGATGAAGGTAAACAAACTTTTTACGAGAGCTTCTGTGAATATACCGTGGTCGACGCTGAAGTCCAAGCTGTCTTATAAGTGAGAGACAAGGTGGTGGAATCCGCCAGTTTAAATTCAGCAGCTGAGAGACTGAGTACTTAAGCATTTTGCCGGGCGCCGTTTGGAGTTAGTCCGCTACTAAACGTAGCTAACCAGCCAGCGTTCTTTCTCCTCGGTCAAGTTGACAGACGTGTAGAAGCAATAACCAATAATATCCAGCACCAAACTCTGAGCCAAACATATGAAATCCGAAATGCTGATTCACCAGGCAGCAGGAGCAAAAGCCAGGCTAGCAGGCGATGTGCAAAACTGGCAGATCGTGTAACTTAAAACAAACTAATTTAAAATATTATTTAAAAGCTACATACTTTAGTAGTACTAAAACTCAAAGATTATTAATTACTTAAAATTGATCACTGAAATTAAATCACTAGATCAAATCGGAGGTGGAGAAGCGGCGAACAAACAGCGCCTGCGTCCTCTCCCTTCAATCCAGGAAGGCCAGCTCCTGGATCTGATGGCACTATTGCTAACCCTATATAAAGTCTTGCTTTGTCCACCACTAATACCCACACATGCAGGGGATAAATCTGCAGAGGAGAAAAAGGCAGAGACTTACTTGTAAAGAGCTGATCCTGGGAGGAGAAAGGGGTGGAGACTTCCTTTTAAAGAGCTGATCCTGGGAGGAGAACAGGGCAAAGACTTCCTTTTAAAGAGCTGAGGTGTTGCAGATGGCTTTTACTGTTTTGTTTTCTTAAACCCTTTCTTGTTGATTGTTAGATGAAGGGTGAGTCTTATTAGTGTGTACAGCATCACGTCTTGCCATTATTATAATGTTACATGAGAAGTTAAAATCATGTAAAACATGAAATACTGTTTAACAACTTTTATTAACCATAATTATTTAAATTGTTGCTTTATAGGATATAAGCTGGTTGACCATAAGATTTGGAGTCACTACTGAAATGTGACTCTAGCATTGATTCAACCATGTTTTGCACACTTCCTCTATCTTTGCTGACTCACACCATCAGTCCCTCAGAAAAACCTGTAGTGCAGGTTCAGGTGTCTGAACACATCAGTGATAGTTTTAACATTCAGTTTCATTTTTCTGGAAACTTAAGCTAAAGTAATTACAGGCGGAACACACTCTGTCATTCTGTTTAGATCAAGACCAGTGATGATGGCATTATCTCACACTTCTCTGGAAGAACACCTGAAATGTTCTATTTGTTTGGAAATCTTTAAGGATCCTGTGGTTCTCACCTGTAGTCACAGTTTTTGTAGGACGTGTATAGAGAGAACCTGGCATCTGAAGGAGATGAAGAAATGCCCCCTCTGCAGTAAAAGAATGGAACATGAACATATAAACAATTTAGTCCTTAAGGACACCTGTGAGTCATTCATGAAGGTGAAGAAATGTAGAATGGAAGAACCAGGTGTGGTCTGTCTGCTCCATACTGAGAAACAGTGGCTCTTCTGTGTAGATGATCAACAGCTGGTGTGTTCTCAGTGTGTGGACCAGGACCATCAAAATCACAACTTCTGTTCCATCAGCAAAGCAGCTGAAAAACAAAGGGTAAAGCACAATTTTCATTTTTCATGTTATGACATGGACTAAACTTGGGATAATCAGGAATACAAACAGCAAGCTTTAGGTTAGTGCCCAGTTGCATTAAACATCTTCTTTTTCTATTAAGTTAAACCTTAAGGAAGTATATGGGGGATATGGGACTGCAGTACAGACAGTATATCTTCTGGTGAAATATTGTATTGTATGCGTGTATTTTATGGCAGCCGCACATTATTACAGAGGCTGCGGGCCGGTGTAAATTTCAACACGGGCTGCATTTGGTCCATGGCCTGAACTTTGGAAATGTCTGATTTAGAAAAGAGCAGGTGGTGGCGGTCCACATATTATTGATTTCATGACATAGGCTGCGGGCCGGTGGAAGTCCACAGGCCGGACTTTGGACATCCCTGTCCTAGCCTAACTAATCTAACCCATGACCATCTGGTCACAACACTGGTTTGCTAACCACCACACATTGACTTGCCTTGTTAAGTATAAGTTGGAGTAATTTGAAATTGTGTAAAGCAATGATTGAAAATGCTTACATATTCAAATACATGCTGAATATGAAAATGCTGAAAAGTGTTGGCTAAATGTACCTATTAAACAAAAGAGTATCAATAGTGTCTACGAAATGCTGAATATACCTATTAAACATATGAGTATCAATAACAAACATCTTTATTTTCAGAAGGAAATTGAAGGACCATTGCAGGTACTTCAGGCAAAACTGGTATCATGGACTTCCAAAAAATGCAGCTATGTTAACTTATCTTCAAACCTCAAGGTAATGCTGCATTGGATATGTCAAATTCTGCTTTAGTTAGTGCTGCATAAACATTTTGTATACTGAATTCAATACACACTTTAATTCCATTAAAGTCAAACATACAATCACATTTCCTACCCAAGAAATCTGTTCAGCAAGTAGTGTGCCAGGTAAAGACTGAGTTTGAGAAGCTCCACCAGTTCTTAAGAGAGGAAGAGCAGACCAGGATCGCTGCACTTAAGGAGGAAGAGGAACAGAAGAACCGGAGAATGAAGGCAACGATTGCAAAAATTGAAGACCTGTGTTCAGCTCTATCTGCACAAATCAACAATATCACAGATGCCATGAGAGTTGAAGACAGTTTATTTGTAAATGTGAGCATTCTGTCTGATTCTGTCATCAAACATGCTGTGATTATAAGAAGGCAACGGCCACTCACAAATGTTTTATTTCCTCTTAGAATTTCAAAGAGACAATTAAAAGGTAAATTGTTTTAATTTATTTTTAAGCCTTTATAACATATTTTGTGATACCCATTTGACATGTGTCTGCACACTTTTTAGTGTTATCTGTACCTGTTTGTGATTGTGGCCTCAGAGCTAAATACACAGTTCCAGATTCATATATCCAGGACCCACTTCTGGTTGATGAGTCAAAACTCCTGAAGAATCTAAGATACAGAGTGTGGCAGAAGATGAAGGACATCTGTCCTAACTGTGTGTAAATGAACACAACACTTCCTTACTTATATCAAAAGAACACAAACATTACACAAATGTTATTGATCCAACTTAATATCAACATATTCATGCTGCAATTTGGTATTTATTTATTTTTGCTGCAAAAGCTCCAGTAATTCTACATCCAGCTACCAAAGGGCCAATCTCCAAATCTTTCAGGATTTAGATTTACAGCTGCATCTTCACAACCCCAAGTGAAACACCATCTTGGTGTCTGAATGTTTCAGATGACCTGTTCTAGTTCCCCCTGCCAAAAGTGAGCCAGACCAAGCTTAGGCCCTAATCTGCACCAGATGACCAGATAACCAGACCTCACTAGAGCAAGACCTGGGCAAGATGGTTGGACCAACGGGGAGCCCTGACGTCTGTTGGCCTGGCTCATGCTTTCTCTTCCTCATTCTAGGTCCCCCAACTGCACCCTGTGTGGCTGCTTCAACTCCTCAGCAGCTGCCTCTTCCAGGCCTGAATCAACAGAGTTTGATTAACCCGACACTGACTTCTCAGAAGGAGCAACTCACAGGCCTGACTTCTCAACAACTGCGTCTCTGTGAGACTTCTGTAGCGGTGCCTCTCCAACAACCAAAACCTGTGCAGGTGCAGACTCCTTCACCAGGCAACGCAAGTGGGTCTGGTCTACGCAGATGAGGGTGCAATCCCAGTTGCACCTTGAGCCCTGGGTCATGTAGTACATGCTCATGATAACGTAGGTTTAGCCACACCACATGGTCCTTTGTTTTTGCCATCTCTTCCACATGCTTTGTGTTTTTGTTATTTCAATACTTTAAAGACTTTATTTGTAGCCTCTGTTGTCAGCTAGTGTCTAGACCAGGGGTGCTCATTACGTCGATCGCGATCGACCGACCGGTGCATAGATCTCGTCACATAAAATAGTAGTAGATGAATCGCACATCTGCAGTGACGGTTGTATTTGGATTGACATTCACGGTAGCCAATCTGCAATCCACTCAACAAATTACGTTCGCCACCCCCCCCCCCCCCCCCGCTCAACATATTACGTTCGCCACCCCCCCCCCCCCCCCCCCCCCCCCCGCTCAACATATTACGTTCGCCACCCCCCCCCTCAACAAATTACGTTTGCCCGCCACCCCGGTAGATCTTTCTGACTCGGTCATCTTATAAGTAGATGGTCTACCCTGGTCTAGACATTGCAAAATTTCATTGTTTAGCCATTTGCTTATCTTGTTGTGTCATTTGTGTCTGTGTATGTTTGTTCATTTAAAATATAACTTCACGTTCTTCTGTCATGATATGTGGGTAAGGCAAGATACTGAGACAAGAGCTGTTAACAGAAAGTTTACTTTGGTTGATACCAAACATTTAACATGAATCACACTGACGGTAGTATGTGCTAATAAGACACAAGTGTGTCACATAACGTTAACAAGATGGAAGACAGGTATAATGGACAATGTTAAGAAACACATACTCACAGATGGTCAAACCCGATGGAGGAGTCAGGGGATGGGAAGTCACAATTTCTTTAATTTAGAAAGGATCGATTTTAAGTCCATGTGAATATATGGGGCATATGGGAATATATTCAATGTTAAATGTTAATATAAAGTCTTGGTGTTTTTGTACTTTTGTATTTTTTGTTTCAAATCAATTATTACAAAGGTCTATATTATTTTTGTTAATGTTTTCAAGGATATGTATACTCTGTATATCAAGGATTATATCAAAATATTATATTACATCAAATCTCCAAAAGGCTACGCTCGAATGGCTGCCTGTTACAGCAGCTCCGTTGTCTTTGTGTTCTTTTTCTAGTTTTTATACTTTGTTTACAAATTATTCGCAAGTTTGAGCATCTTAACTGTATTTATTATCTATTTAAGTGAACTATGGCCTACACACTCGTGTACTTTCTGCTACTTTTGGGATTATTACTGCTTGCCTTCACATCGGGCGAGCTCGTGCATAATCGGGGATCTATTGTTTACACCAGAGAACAGCTGTTAGCATTTAGCAACACCGCTGCTAACCCGGAGTTTTCTGAGATTCCACGGGAACTACGGAGACGGAGACGGGGGAAACGCGCTGGTGTTGAGCGTCGAGCCAGGAAGAGACGCTACAAACCCGTTCTTCCATCGGTCATCATGGGGAATGTACGATCTCTACCCAATAAAATGGACGAACTATCGGCGTTGACCCGGCACCAGCGTATATACCAGGAGTGTTGCCTGATGCTATTTACGGAGACCTGGCTAACCGAACTAACACCGGACACAAACATTTCTCTAGACGGTTTTCAGACTAGGCGAGCAGACAGAACAAAAGACAGCGGTAAGAGGAAAGGAGGGGGACTGGCGGTGTTTATTAATGATAAATGGTGTAACCCAGGACACATCTTTATTAAAGATCAGGGCCCGTATTTATCAAACTTCTTAGAATTACTCCTAAGAATGCTGCTAAGAATTGACTTATGTCTAAAATAATTCTTAGTTAAAAGCTGAGACTAAAAGTTAGCTATCAAGCCTCTCAGTCTCACTTTAAGCGAAGTGTAGGATCAATTCTTAAGTGTCAGTCTCAGAGCTGATTTACGACACCTGGCTGTACCGCAAAGCTGATCCTGGATGACGTCGTTTCAAAACTCCCTGCAAGAACCAATCACTGGATCGGATTTCATGTTCAAGAATATTTCCTGAGAAATGTCAAGATAAAATTCAGAAAATGTTGAAATACCTTCACATTTAACTTAATAATGTTGCAGTCATGATTTTTGTAAAATAACACAGCGTATTTACGTAGTTAATAAATAATCTTTATAAAAAATTTGTTTCCTTCTTTCTTTTGTTATACATATGTTTTCTCTGATTTATTTTGGATACTGCATACATTCTAACTGAATCACATTCAGGCGGAGGACCACCGGGCAAGCCTTTTAGCGCAGTTTGTGAGGTGGTGCAGCGTATCATGGGGGAAGACACTGTGGTGATCTGTGGAATGGATCCTGCATTAATGAAATTCTAAAGTATATCTCAAAGACAATGTTTTTAAAATTTATTTAGATTTGCACACAAACACTGTGATGCTAATAAAATAATTGCATCTGTCAGTATTAAAGCTCGTGCTCCCGACCCTGCTGGCTTGAGCGCAGATTCTCCATCTGCCCCTCCCTCTCTGACAGCGCTTCCAAACACCACCAGTCATGAATGGCCGGAGGAAAAGTGAGCGTCTGAAGGAAGTCTGGCAGAGGACTCACTCCCAAATGACATACAATAACTGACAAGGCAGAAGTCAAAGCTTAAAATTAAAGTATGAAAATCGCAGCATGAATATTACACTCTTGCACGAAAAAAAGAAAAAAAAATTTAACCCATGCTTATCTTAATGCCTAATTATTGTGCATATTTGTGCATTGTGCATATTTATATATCTATAAAATTGAAATGTGTACCTAAAATGAAGGTTCGCACGCGTCTCTGTCTTCTCAGTGCCATCTCAGCCCCCTAATGGCAACTCTTAACGACTTATGAGTCCTCTGGAGCAGTCTTAACTTTTCGGGAGAGTAAGAGTGATTCTTATACTTGAGAGTTTTGATAACTGGCACTTACACTTAACTCTGTGAGTAGGAGCAAATCTAAGAATTTTCCAGCACTTAAGTCCAAAATTCCACTCTAAGAAGTTTGATAAATACGGGCCCAGACCTGCAGTACAAATATCGAGCTATTAGCAGTTAGCATGAGACCATATTATTTACCTTGGGAATTCTCGCAAGTCATCGTGATAACTGTGTACATCCCTCCCTCTGCCGACGCGAACTCGGCATGTGATGTCATCCACTCAGTCACACTACAGACACAGCACCCACAGGCTCTCATCCTGATCTCGGGGGATTTTATTCATGCTTGTCTGTCCTCCACACTCCCTAATTTTAAGCAATATGTAAACTACAACACGAGAGACAATAAAATACTGGACTTGTTCTATGCAAACACCAAAGAGGCATATTCCACTTCACCCTTACCCCCCCTGGGCAAGTCAGATCACAACCTGGTTCACCTTGTGCCTGTCTACAAACCTGCTGTCTACAGACAACCACCCAGTCTACGGGATGTTAGAAGCTTGTCCAACGAGGCTTATGATGCTTTGAGAGACTGCTTCGATACAACAGACTGGGATGTTTTTCTTGAACCACATATCAAGGATGTTGACAGCCTCACAACCTGCATAACGGACTATATAAATTTCTGTGTTGATAACACTGTACCAACCAAAACAATACGGTGTTTCTCTAACAACAAACCCTGGGTTACTACAGATATCAAGGCTGTCGTAAATAAGAAGAAGAGAGCGTTTAGATCAGGAAATAAGACACATTTAGAACATGTTATTAAAGATGGGTACTTTGTCACATTTCAGGAACTTATATCAGAATATGGAATAAGCAACAGTAGATTTCTTGAATATCAACAATTGAAATCATTCTTTCAACAGAGATTCAACTGCAATCAACTGAATCTAGAAATATCAGTATGGGTAACTGAATTTTTAAATCTATATACTCCTAAATTATTATCAAAACTATATAAATTATTGTTAAAATTTGATGACTCAATTTCCCTTCCGATAGCCAAATGGGAACAAGATCTCTCTATTAATCCAGATCAACACTTTTGGACAGATATATGTACAAATATTTTCAAAATAAGTAAAAACCCCAACTTACAACTTATACAATACAAAGTCCTTCATAGAACACATTATACAGGACAAAGGATGTTCCAAATGGGCCTAGCACAGTCAAACATATGCACCCACTGTACAGGCAATGTAGCCAATAACTATATGCATGCTATATGGGACTGTAGGCCTGTTCAGGAATTCTGGCAGAAGGTATGTGTAGACTTGTCCACGTGGTTTAAATGCTGCATCCCAACTTCACCCAGACTGTGCATCCTAGGAGACGTCAGTGAATTGGCTATGGAGGCAAACTCATCACACATAGTTCTTACTGCTCTATGCATCGCCAAGAAAACCATTCTCATGAACTGGAAAGCAAAAAAGGACCTGCATATTACTCATTACAAAAATTTAGTACTCGATCACATCTGTCTAGAGAGAATATCTGCTTCCTCTAAACCTCTACATAGTTTGGGGGTGTGTGTGTGTATACGTATGTGTTTAAATGGGTGTAGGTGTATACATGGTATGGGTGTATATAAGGGGTAGTGTGCAGGTATGTACAAAAAAAAAAAGATCAGGAAATAAGGAGGAATTGAGAACTGTCCAGAAAGAGCTAAGAAAGAAAATCAGGGAAGGCAAAGACAGATACAGGAAGAGGATGGAGGACCACCTGCAGCAAAACAATGTGAATGGAGTCTGGAGGGGCCTAAGAACAATCTCAGGACTTAATAATAATAATAATCTTTATTTGTATAGCACCTTTCATACATACATGCAACTCAAAGTGCTTTACAGTATAAATAAAAGAAACATAAAAAGGAGAAGACAAAAAGAAAATGTTATAAGAAATTAAAGTAAAATAACATAAAATGTAAAAAAGTAAAGTAAACAATATAATAAAAAAGTAAAGTAAATAAAACTAATTAAGATAAGTAAATATAAGAAGATAAAAATAAAATATTAAAATTAAAGATAAAAAGAAATAATTAAATAAAGTGACAAATTATAAAATAATAGACTAGAGTTTCTTAACTAAAAGCAGATCTAAACAGGAAAGTTTTGAGACTGTTCTTGAAACTATTCAGGGATGAAATGCCTCTGAGCTCTTCAGGAAGAGAATTCTAGAGCTTTGGGCCATAGTGGCTAAAAGCACCCCCGCCAATCTTTAATCGGCATCTAGGAATCACCAGTAGATTACTGTTTGAAGACCTCAGAGACCTGACTGGAACATATCTAACCATCATTTCACTGAGGTAAAGAGGGGCAAGACCATGAAGACATTTAAAAACCATGACTAGAACCTTAAAATCTATCCTAAAACTGACAGGTAACCAGTGCAGTGAGTGGAGTGCAGGTGTAATATGATCTCTCTTTCTCCTGCGGGTCAGTACCCTTGCAGCCACGTTCTGAACTCGCTGTAGGTGCGAAATAGAGCTCTTTGGAAGAGCAGATAGAACACCAATACAATAATCTAGCCTTGATGTGATAAATGCATGGACAAGTTTTTCACTGTCAGCAGGAAAGAGCATATCTCGGACCTTAGCAATGTTTCGAAGGTGAAAATAAGCTGTCTTGCATGTAGTCATAATGTGTGATTTGAAGCTGAGCTCATTATCAAAGGTGACGCCCAGGTTCTTAACACATTGACTGGCATTCAAATTCATTTGATTTAAATAAGTCTGGACATCATTCCTTTGTGAATCACTGCCAAGAACAAGAACCTCTGTCTTCTGTTTATTTAATTGCAGAAAATTGTCAGACATCCATGTCTGTATATCATCTATGCAGTCAAACAGTGAGCAAATTGATTTTAGGGCTTTAGGTTCTAGAGAAATGTAAAATTGGGTGTCATCTGCATATTGATGATAACTAATACCATGTTTATTAATGATATGTGGTAACGGAAGCATATATAGGTTGAATAGTAACGGCCCAAGAATTGATCCTTGGGGGACCCCACAAGTTATTTTTTGACGTGTGGAGGAAGAGGTACCTAATGCTACATAGTAATCACGCCCAATTAGGTATGATCTAAACCAGTCTAAGACTAAGCCACTAAGGCCTACCCAACTCTGTAGTCGATCAAGAAGTATTTCATGATCAACGGTGTCAAAAGCGGCGCTTAAATCTAGCAGAAAAAGGACTGAGAGTTTGCCTGCATCCTTATTCAATCTCTATCATTCACCACTGATCAAGTTAGGAAAGAACTGAGGAAGATGAAGGTGAGGAAGGCTGCCGGCCCTGACGGCATTCACCCTGGGCTCCTCAGACACTGTGCAGACCAGCTGTGTGAAATAGTCCAGGTCATCTTTAACTTGAGCCTGAAACAAGAGCGAGTACCAGTCCTCTGGAAGACATCATGTGTAGTGCCTATACCAAAGACAGCACATCCCACTGATCTAAATGGATACAGACCAGTGGCACTGACGTCTCATCTGATGAAGGCCATGGAGCGACTTGTTCTGGACTATCTTCGCCCACTGGTCAAACCAGTGATGGATCCGCTACAGTTTGCCTACCAGCCAGGCATTGGGGTGGATGATGCAATCATCTACCTTCTTCAAAGATCCCTCTCTCATCTCGACAGGGCAGGAAGCCCTGTGAGGATCATGTTTTTTGACCTCTCTAGTGCATTCAACACCATCAGGCCCAGTTTACTGAGGAATAAGATGGAGACTGCAGGGGTGGATCGTCAACTCACCACATGGACAATGGACTACCTAACCAACAGACCACAATTTGTGCGGCTCAAGGACTGCGTTTCGGACACAATCCTCTGTAGCACGGGAGCTCCACAAGGGACAGTCCTGGCCCCATTTCTATTCACCCTCTATACTGCTGACTTTTCCTACAACACAGCAACCTGTCATCTCCAGAAGTTCTCAGATGACTCGGCTGTTGTTGGCTACATCCTGGATGGAGAAGACAGTGAGTATAGGGAACTCACCAACTTTGTAGACTGGTGTGGACAAAACCACCTTGTAATCAACACCAGCAAAACAAAAGAGCTGGTGGTGGACTTTCGAAGGTCTAAGGCATATTTTCTAAGGCACACCCACCAAAACAGCTGAGCATCCAGGGACGAAATATAGAGACTGTTAATTCCTACAGATACCTGGGTGTTCACCTCAATAACAAACTGGACTGGTCGGACAATACACAGGCCCTGTATAAGAAAGGCCAGAGCAGACTCTATCTGTTAAGAAGGCTTCGTTCCTTTGGAATACAGGGGTCTCTTCTGAACTATTTTTATGAGTCTGTGGTAGCATCTGCCATTTTCTATGGTGTTGTCTGCTGGGGCAGTAGTATTACTGCAACATATAGGAGAAAGCTGGACAAAATAATCAGAAAGGCGAGTTCCGTTCTGGGCTGCACACTGGACTCGGTGGAAGCAGTTGGGGAGAGAAGGATGATGACCAAGCTGTCATCTCACAGAGATCACCCACTGCATGAAACCGTGGTCGCACTTGGCAGCTCTTTCAGCAACAGACTTCTCCATCCACGTTGCTCGAAGGAAAGACATCGAAGCTCGTTTCTCCCTTCTGCTGTCAGACTATATAACCAGCACTGCCCCAAATCATAAACAAAGGACTGTAATTTGTAAATAATGTACACAACTTTCTTTTTTTGTAACCCATTATAATTTATCAGAACTTGTGCAATATTCTTTAAACTGCGAAGTTTAACTCCTTTTTGTATGCTCTCTAAGCTGCTGTAACACCACAATTTCCCCATGTGGGATAATAAAAGGCTATCTTATCTTATCTTATATGCATTAATTGAAGGATTATATATGATATATATCAGCTGCCATGCAGGTTCTTTGTCCTTTCCAACCCACTGGACGCTCTCTTCTCCTGTATGCACAGATGATGTTCGGTTCATGATGTCACCTCAAAGGAATCTCACACACCCCTTTTCCACATACAATACTGACACACCTTTTAAAATCACAACAAATATGTACAACCAGATTCACTTCCAAAATAAAAGTTTCATTCATTCATACAGTCAGACAAGTGTGGGATTTGTGGGTAATTTACCATTTTACCATTTACCATAAGAAATATTTTAATGCAGCAGAACAATATGTATTTAAATGGAGAGGCTTTCAGTCACCAGCTAAGTGCAAGCAGAGCCCTGATATCAGGCGCTCTAGCCCCTGGGATACACTTGACTATGGCCGCTGGTGACTTTACCATCATTTTTGTTATATATATATATATATATATATATATATATATATATATATATATATATATATATATATATATTTTTTTTTTTAAGCATAACATTTTTTCTAAGTTTGTTAGTTTGTTTCTAAGTTTGTTTTCTTGTCTATGTTTGTGTGGACTCAGAGCTAAGTACACACTGCCAGATCCAAACACAACAGGACGCATCCAAACACCTGGAGAACCTGAGATACAGAGTGTGGGTGAGCATGAAGACTGTATGCCCTTACAGTGAGTAGATGACTACAACTACAATAGTTCCTCACTTACAGTCATGTGACAAAATAGAACAGCCCATGAAAACCTTTTTGAACATATTTAAACGTGGACATTTGATCTTCATTTTAATAATACTGAGTGATGAAGGTAGTAATCTTTTTTTGGCAAAGAACTGCAATTACATCATTTCATTTATATTGTTTGAAATATTAAATATTGATGTCATATTTTCAATAAAAACAAATTATTTAAAGGTGTGTCATATACATCACAAAACACGTTAAAATTTTGAGCAGTATTATCATATTGATTGAACGATGATAATCCAATTGTCACGTATGGCTACGCCCCCTCTCCCCGCTGTCACTCCAACGTCTCTATTCCTCGTGGTTTTGTTATTCTCTGCCTGTTTACCCCGCCCCGCTCGTTTGTCTCTGTGATTACCTCGTTTGTTCCCACGCCCCTTGTTATTACCGTCACCTGCCCCTTGTTTAATGTCCGTGCATATAAGCCCCTGAGTCTCCCTTGTCCTTTGTCCGGTATTTTGAATTTTGTGATCGTTTCTGTCCCATCGCTGTTCTCTGTGCCTGACCGTTTCGTGTTTCTCCTGTTTCCCGTGCTCCCTGTGTTGGTATGCCTGTCTTTGCATGTTTTACGGACTGCCCTCCTGTTATCGACCCTGCCTGGCTATCCGACGATGATTACGGTATTCCCCTGAATAAATCTCGCTCTTCTCAGCACTTGTGTCCGTCCTCTCGCTCCGTGGCGCGAGCCACGTTACATAATACCGGACCAATCAAGGACACAGCGAGAGAGCGAGACTCTGGTGAGTTCAAACACTGTGAATGGATGTCGGCTGGTTTAATCCGGTTCGACTCTCCGGTATTTCAGTGCGAACAAACTAGAGACAGGAATACCCCTGGCGCTGCGGGTACAAGGAAGTCTCGTCGCCGACCAAAGAAAGCGCAGTCTCTTTCTACTGGCTTTCGCGACGAGACTCCATCTGAGCGCTGTGTGTCTGCCCGGTTTTGCGAACACTACGGGGAAAAACCTCCTGTAGTGCGAGCAGCGGGCAGACGGTCTGAGCGCACAGACAAGTTTTCACTTAACCCTCAGTTGACTCTCTCTGATCACCGCGAGCTCCCGGCGCCTCAAGGGAGGCGGAGCCGCAGCAGAGAGAGCAACCGAGGAGCTTCTGTGTCTGTGTGTTCTGCCAGGCTCACCCAGGACCCAGAGGATGAGGAATTCCCTTCGCCGACCCCGGAAACCACGCCCCATAGGCTCCCCAAGAATTTTTTGGGGGGTCGTACAAGCCACTCAGCTAAGGAGTGGCAGGCTGAAACCCGGACTCCGCCCCCCGAGGATGTCAGAGCGGCGACTCCGCCCCCCGAGCACGTCAGAGCGGCGACTCCGCCCCCCGAGGACGTCAGAGCGGCGACTCCGCCCCCCGAGGACGTCAGAGCGGCGACTCCGCCCCCCGAGGACGTCAGAGCGGCGACTCCGCCCCCCGAGGACGTCATGTCACCTCTGCGGCCTGTTCCCGCGATCCTGAGGAGGTCACCCACGCCAGTTCCCGTTCCCGCTGCCCGTCGGCAGTCCACGCCTGTTCCCGTTCCCACTGCCCGTCGGCAGTCCGCGCCGGCTGCTGTCCCCGCGACCCTGGAGAGGTCGCCCGCGCCGGCTGCTGTCCCCGCGACCCTGGAGAGGTCGCCCGCGCCGGCTGCTGTCCCCGCGACCCTGGAGAGGTCGCCCGCGCCGGCTGCTGTCCCCGCGACCCTGGAGAGGTCGCCCGCGCCGGCTCCTGTTCCCGCTGCCCGCCTGCCGGCTCCTGTTCCCGCTGCCCGCCTGCCGGCTCCTGTTCCCGCTGCCCGCCTGCCGGCTCCTGTTCCCGCTGCCCGCCTGCCGGCTCCTGTCCCCGCTGCCCGCCTGCCGGCTCCTGTCCCCGCTGCCCGCCAGCGGACCCCGCCTGTTGCCCTTGGGACTGTGCTGCCCCCTGTTGGGCATGGACTTTGTGTTCCCCCTGCTCCGCCATGTGCCTCCTATGTTCCGTTGCCCGTGTTCCCCTTGCTCCCTGGTCCCGTCCCTGGTTTTGTTTTGGTCCCTGTCCCCGTGGTTGTGTCTGTTCGTGTCCATGTTCCTGTTCCTGTGTCTGTTTCCTGTGGTGTCGTCCCTGTCCCTGTCCCCATGTCTGTTCCCCAAGTTGTCACCCATCTTGTGCCAGTGCCTGTCTCCGTTGTTCATGGTGTCTTTGCCTCTGTGTTTGCCTCCGCCCTGTCCCCTGGCCCCACTCCTGTGTCTGTTCCCAGTCCTGTCCCGTCCAGCCCTGCTCCCGTGCCTCGCCCGGTCCCTGCCTGTGTTGCCATGCCCCGGCCCAGCTCCTGGCCAGTCTCTGTTTCCCCTGTCTCTGTCCTGCCTCAGGCTCCTTGTCCTGCCTTGCCCAGTCTTGTCTGTCCCGTAGCATCCTGTCCCGTGTCCCCTGTCCCTCGCCGTGTACCGTGGTTCCCCGTCCTGTCCGAGTCCGGTTCCTGTCCTGTCTGCCCTTGCGTGCCCCGGAGTGGCACGCTTTGAGGGGGGGTACTGTCACGTATGGCTACGCCCCCTCTCCCCGCTGTCACTCCAACGTCTCTATTCCTCGTGGTTTTGTTATTCTCTGCCTGTTTACCCCGCCCCGCTCGTTTGTCTCTGTGATTACCTCGTTTGTTCCCACGCCCCTTGTTATTACCGTCACCTGCCCCTTGTTTAATGTCCGTGCATATAAGCCCCTGAGTCTCCCTTGTCCTTTGTCCGGTATTTTGAATTTTGTGATCGTTTCTGTCCCATCGCTGTTCTCTGTGCCTGACCGTTTCGTGTTTCTCCTGTTTCCCGTGCTCCCTGTGTTGGTATGCCTGTCTTTGCATGTTTTACGGACTGCCCTCCTGTTATCGACCCTGCCTGGCTATCCGACGATGATTACGGTATTCCCCTGAATAAATCTCGCTCTTCTCAGCACTTGTGTCCGTCCTCTCGCTCCGTGGCGCGAGCCACGTTACACCAATAATGCACAGCAGTTCTGGATCCAGCTTTCAAAAAGCCTAATCTTCAACGTATTACAGGGGGTGTAGATCACTGGGGTGTAGGTTTCTCTGAGCACCAGGTCTCACTGGAACAGTGTACCAACAGTGTAGCCAGGAGTTTGTTTAACTCCTGCAATCTCTCTCTTCCTAGCATCCTCAGCTACACACTTTGTGGCAGCTCAAACTCAGCGGGTGCTTTTCCAGGGTCTGACTCTACAGGTAACTTCTGCAGTGGAGTCTTTCCCACGTCCGATACCTCTGCAGGTGCTGTATCTTTGCCCGGTTGTTGTGAGTAGGTCCGGAGGATGTCAGAAGGATGCGGTCCCCGCTGCACCGTGCATGCAGTGAGATGTAGTGTCTGCCATGCACAGGACAGCGCAGATTTAGCCACACCCCTCTCCCAGGACTGCACTGTGTGTACACATGACCCCTGCCCTGAATTGTCTCCATTGTCCAGCCATTTACTTTTCTTGTAGTTTCGGTTGTTTCTGCATATTGTGGCGTTGCCACTGCTGCATTGGGGTGGAGAATGGAGTAATTAATAACATAATAATTATGTTATTATGTGGGTTGTTTGGGGCATGCATGTTTGTTCTGTACAGTCACTTGCGTTTATTCTAGCACTGTTAAGGCTCACTGTGTTCATGTCATGTTGTGAGAGTGATGACCTGGGTTGAATGGTGTATGAAAAAGACAATAAGAAAGTTGAGTGACTGTATGACTTCTCCTTTCTCTCTAAAAAGTGTTAATAAAGAGTTGAAAAGAACATGCAAAAAACCTGCGTTTTTACCTGCGGCACACTTACTCCCGCCAACACGCTACAATATGTTTGTTAAGTCAACTCACACCTGCATCAACATAACTATTGTAATAACAAACAACATAAAAAATGCATAATTGTTAGAACATCTTTGTTTTAAATGTCATAAAATGTGTTATGAATAATTTAGTGGTGGGACTTTAACGCGTTATTTGGATTAATTAATTACAGGAAAATTAACGAACTAAAAAAATTTACGCATTTAACGCATGACACACTTTTGCACCGTGGAATGTTTCTCAGTGCACAAGTTCCAGGCATACAGATTATATGGACGCACAATAAGATGAGCATGATGGAGATGACTGAAGAGGCTACACTGGTGGATGGGAAATTTAAATATAAGAAACTTCCAGATGGAAGTACAAACAAAAATAGTGTTATTTGCATTTTATGTAGGAAGGAGTTCGCTTATCACAGGAGCACTTCCACCCTTCGTTACCACCTCAACGCAAAACATGTTGGCGCTAACGCGCAAGTTAGTAATGATAACTTAGCTGTTAAATGTATTCCTAGTACGAGCAAACAGTGTTGCCAGTCAACACTCGACCACATGTCGGGGTTCAAATTAAGAAACAAAATGTCAAAGTCCACGTCAGACAAATTGACCAGTTTAGTGGCGAGATGGATTGCTGTGGACTGTAGACCGCTCTCTGTGGTCGAAGGCTTAAGTAAGACGCGGCAAGTTTAAACTCCGCCATTCGCGGAGGTTCGCGCAAGGTGGGCGAAGTCGCGCTACGGTCACTCGTGAACAGTAGCGAACCGTGCGAATAAAAAAGTTTATTTTTTCCTTTTTTAATAAACTGCAATAAAGAAAAACTGAGACAACAGTACAGCTTTAAAAACGCAATAAACAATAATATCTGTACTAGATAACGTCTTAAGCAAAATAAGTTTCCAAACAAAATAAGGTTCACAGCTCCGTGGTTCTCGGAAGCAAAATATGTAAACAACGCGCACGAGGACGTCAAAGGGATGAATTGAAACTAGCTAGCGGTGGTGCTAACGACAGCTAGCGTCGCCACAGCGGGCGGAAATTATCATACAGTTAAGCCCGCCCACTAAGAGAGAAGATATGATTGGTCAATTTTGCTGTCAAACGGGTGAATATTTTATTTGCTTATATTTTTGTAATTGTTTAGATGTCGAATGTCAAACTGTAAGTAGATAAAATAAAATTGGATAATTTTAAGAATATTTTAGGCCCTCTGAGAGGGCGTAGAGGGCCCTGATGATTCCCCACTGCTCGTGAAAGTATAATGCAGGCTTTAGAAGAAGTGCTGCAAATTGCGTCAGCTGATGCAAGTTACGAACTGCCATCCAGAAAGAAAATCTGAAGAAAATCTGTAACGTGGCTCGCGCCCCGGAGCGAGAAGACGGACACAATCACTGAGAAGAGCGAGATTTATTGCAGGGCATTCCATAATCGTCGTCACTAAGCCAGGCTGGGTCAATAACAGGAGGGCAGTCCGAGTAACACGCAAACACCGGCATACTGAACACGAGGAGACACAACCAGGGAGGGAGACACAGAGCACAAGGAATAAACGGGCGAAAATACAAAACACGAAAGAACGGGGTCAGGTACACGAACTAACAGCGCACAATAATCAAAGAATCACAATACCAGACAACGGACAAGGGAGACTCAGGGGCTTAAATACAATGAACTGAAAACGAGGGACAGGTGTGAACGATAATACAGGGGCGTGGTAACAAACGAGGAATCACGAAGACAAACGAGCTGGGCGGGATAAACAAGCAGGGAACACAGACATGAGGGAACCCAGAGTGACAGCTACGAGAGGGGGCGTTGCCCTATGTGACAGAACCCCCCCTCAAAGCGTGCCACTCCGGGGCACGCGAGGGCAGACAGGACAGGAACAGCGGACACAGGACAGACCGGAGGAACAGACAGGGGGAAAGCAGGGCATGGAGACCGGGGCACGGCAGGGACAGGGGGACCAGAGACGGGCCAGGAGCCGGGCCGGGGCATGGCCACACAGGCAGGGACCGGGCGAGGCACGGGAGGAGGACTGGACAGGACAGGACTGGGGACAGACACGGGAGTCGGGCCAGGGGACAGGGCAGAGGAGAACACGGAGGCAAAGACAGCGTGGACGACAGAGACCGGGACAGGAACAAAGTGGGCCAAAACTTGGGGCACTGACACGGGGACAGGGACGGAGACGACACCACCGGAAACAGACACGGGAACAGGAACACAGACCCTGACAGACATAACCACGGGGACAGGGACCAAAACAAAACCAGGGATAGGACCAGGGAGCAAGGGGAACACGGGCAACGGAACATAGGAGGCACAGGGCGGAGCAGGGGGAACACAAAGTCCATGCCCCACAGGGGGCAGCACAGTCTCAAGGGCAACAGGCGGGGACCGCTGGCGTGCAGCGGGAACAGGCGGGGACCGCTGGCGGGCAGGGGGGACAGGCGGGGTCCGCTGGCGGGCAGCGGGGACAGGCGGGGTCCGCTGGCGGGCAGCGGGAACAGGAGCCGGCAGGCAGGCAGCGGGAACAGGAGCCGGCAGGCAGGCAGCGGGAACAGGAGCCGGCAGGCAGGCAGCGAGAACAGGGGCCGGCAAGGACGACCCCTCCTGGGTCGCGGAGACAGGAACCGGCGTGGGTGAGACGTCCTCGGGGGGCGGAACCACCATCGGGCTGACGTCCTCGGGGGGCGGAACCGCCGGGCCGACGTCACCGGGGGGCGGAACCGCCGGGCCGACGTCACCGGGGGGCGGAACCGCCGGGCCGACGTCACCGGGGGGCGGAACCGCCGCACTGACGTCCTCGGGGGGCGGAGTCGCCGCACTGACGTCCTCGGGGGGCGGAGTCGCCGCACTGACGTCCTCGGGGGGCGTGTCCGCCTTACTGACGTCATCGGGGGGCGTGTCCGCCTTACTGACGTCATCGGGGGGCCGAGCCGGCCACTCCTGGGTTGAGTGGCTAGTACTCCCCCCCCAAAAAATTCTTGGGGGGCCTTCGGGGAGCGGCTTCCGGGAGGACGACGATGTCATGCGCTGTGGCGGCGGGGCTCTGAACCGGGGGCGTGGTCTTCTTCCTTCCCCGGTCTGGTCTGCGCCTGGAAGAACATACAGACACAACTGCTTCTCGGTGGCTTTCATTGTGACTCCACCTCGTCCGAGGTATCGGGAGCTCACAATGGCTTTTGAAAGCCAACCGAGAGCCAAGCCAACGCTCGTCTGCACATTCATTCCGTCTACCCGAATCTCGCGCTACAGGTTGCTCCTCCCTGTAGCGTGTGTCGAGTCGGGCAGACACGTAGCGCTTATCAGGGAGCTCGTCGCTAAAGCCAGAAACCGAAAGTGATTTCGCTTTGTTTTTACGGCGACGAGACTCCCCTGTACCCACAGCGCAAGGGGAATTCCTGTCTCTGGTTTGTTCGCGCTGTAATACCGGAGAGTCGAACCGAATTAAACCAGTCAACATCTCATTACAGCGGTTGAACTTACCAGAGTCTCGCTCTCTCGCTGTGTCTTTGTTAGGTCTGGTATTCTGTAACGTGGCTCGCGCCCCGGAGCGAGAAGACGGACACAATCGCTGAGAAGAGCGAGATTTATTGCAGGGCATTCCATAATCGTCGTCACTAAGCCAGGCAGGGTCAATAACAGGAGGGCAGTCCGAGTAACACGCAAACACCGGCATACTGAACACGAGGAGACACAACCAGGGAGGGAGACACAGAGCACAAGGAATAAACGGGCGAAAATACAAAACACGAAAGAACGGGGTCAGGTACACGAACTAACAGCGCACAATAATCAAAGAATCACAATACCAGACAACGGACAAGGGAGACTCAGGGGCTTAAATACAATGAACTGAAAACGAGGGACAGGTGTGAACGATAATACAGGGGCGTGGTAACAAACGAGGAATCACGAAGACAAACGAGCTGGGCGGGATAAACAAGCAGGGAACACAGACATGAGGGAACCCAGAGTGACAGCTACGAGAGGGGGCGTTGCCCTACGTGACAAAATCCAGCAGCTGTATGATGAGGAAAGGGAAGTAAAACAGGTTATTGTGAAGAGCGCCACAAATGTGGCTCTGACTGGGGATCACTGGACCTCTGTTAGCAACAAGAATTATCTTGGTGTGACAGCTCATGTTATAGATGATGAATGGATCTAGTCATTTGCTTTGAGCATGCAGAAGACCACTTCTAGGCACTGTGGAGATGCCTGTGGCACAGGCCTGGGAAATTAAAGAAAATCTACCATCTAAAATGATAATAAAAACATGTTCTGATTTACTTCAATTCTTCTTTTTCTTCCAATATCCTGAGCAAAACTCATTTTTGGTCAGAATTTCCAGTGTTCTTAAAACTTTGCTCTGTTTTCTGCACTCATTTATTGGTCTGTGTAGTAGACTGGTGGAAAAATAAACAAGATGTTAAAGTTTATGATTATGGTAATTGATTCATTCATCATTCAAACTTAAATTAATATTTCTCATGTTAAATACTGAAATGTGATTAAAATGCGATTAATTTTGATTAATTACAAAGTTTCTAATTAATTCGATTAATTTTTTTTTCAGTCACTTCACACACCTCGTCACCTTAATCTAGCCACTTTAAACCTTGTAACTTAAATCATTTCACTTAAATGGCTCTTTTTAACTGTATTATTATTATTATTTTGGTTTTCTAAATATTTCTATATTCTATATTTTGTCCATTTATCATAGTTTAATTTAAGGTGGAGTAGTCACCAAAGCATTTCACTGCCTGTCGTACTGTGTATGACCATGTATGTGACAAATAAACCTTGATTTGATTTTATTATCATTGCTATGCTGATGACACTCAGCTAATTCTTTCCTTCCTTCATTCTGACACGCAGGTCTCTAGGCGTTTCTCTGCATGCTTGGCAGATATTGCTTCATGGATGACTGCTCACCACTTGAAGCTCAACCCTAGCAAAACTGAGCTTTTGTACATTCCAGGAACCCCAAACCCACACAACGACCTCACAGTTTCCTTTGAGAACATCTTGTTAACACCATCAGAAACTGCTCGAAGCCTGGGTGTAACGTTGGACAACGAGTTGTCCTTCTCAACACATGTTTCAAAACTGCCAGATCCTGCAGATTTCTCCTCTGCAACATACGGAGAATACGACCCTTCCTTTCACAGGAAGCTACTCAAGTGCTTGTGCAGTCTCTAGTAATCTCTAAGCTGGAATACTGCAATTCCCTACTTGCAGGTCTTCCTCTACGGGTCATCAGACCTCTACAACTAATTCAGAATGCTGCAGCACGACTGGTCTTCAATCTACCCAAGTTCTCACATGTGACTCCTCTGCTACGCTCTCTTCACTGGCTTCCAGTAGCGGCACGCATCCATGGTCAAAAGCCGATCTGTACAGCAAACACTTAGAACCTCAAGCTTGGCTCGACTTGAAGCTCCATGCTTAAAGTCTCATGGAAGACAAAGCTCCAGACTATTCTCCGTCCTGGCTCCAAGATGGTGGAACGATCTTCCATTAGCTGCAGAGTCTATTGCTATATTCAAGCGTAGACTGAAGACTCACCTGTTTGTTGAGTTCTTACCAGAGCACTAACTCAGCTGATACCACTTGCCGTTGTTCTTAAATTGTATGTCTGTCTATGGTTATTTGTGCTTCTTGGCAAATGCCTAACTTGCAAAACACTAGGTAATGGATTCCTGTAGTTTAGTAGTAGTCTGACTCAATGGTGTCTTGAGTTCTGGCCTATCTGTACTATTTCCTAGGATGTATTCTGTGATCAGAAGCAAAGCACTTTGTAAGTCGCTCTGTATAAGAGCGTCTGCTAAATGCCGTAAATGTAAATGTAAATTTTATTTGATTTGACATATTTACAAGAACTGACTATTTGGCTACAGTCTATATGTCCTAGCCCTTCACATGTTACGCTGTCACAAGGTAATCATTATACGTCTGAGGGATCAAAAGATTTTGCCTCTGTGTTTTGTGTGTGATTGTGTTTTTACATATGTATTTCAGCCCATTAACTCAGTCACTGGATATGACTGACAAAGAAGAGCTGTATAGCATATTGGATACTGAAACAGGGGCTAGGACCATCTGGTGTAACTTCCCATATTGTATCTGTGCAGAATGTGCCTGATAATTCTTCTGCAGTGTTTTTGTATAATGCTGAAAAAGCTGAGGGTTAGTACTGTATATTTAGGATTTTTAAAAATCTGTTTTTCACTAATAAATGTGAATAGCACAAAATTGAATTAGGTTGAAAACAGAAACATAAACAAAACTTGAAGTGCTCTCAGAAGTATAAATCAAGATTATTTTACTGCATTTCTTTTATAGAATGGAAGACTATAGTAGAGGTTGCCAGGGCAGCACACCTGTACAGAGATGCTGTTCTCCACACTCATGCACCATGGCTGGCAGAATGATTGACCACTGCTTTTTGCATGGAGGTCCTGCATTGTCAGGGCTTAGTCCAGCTGTTACTCACATTCTTTCTGGAGGCAAAGTGGAAACAGCTGTTATTGAAATCTGTCCCGACCTTGATCTTCGCGTGCAAATTAAGCTGGTGTGTGCTTGTTTTGAATCTAAAGTACTTACAAACATTTTGTATTTTTTAATAAGTTTGTACGTTGTAACATGAATGAAATTACTTTATGTGCCTTAAAGCTGGAAGGGAACTCCGAACTGTTGGCAAGTGAAAAAGACAGTGTTGACGCTCTGTGCCTTTCATGGGACCTTCCTGCAGTAATGAAAGGCAATCGAAGATGGCTCTTTGAGAAGCTACTACAACATGCGGTACTTACTGAAGGTTGTGATATCTGTAGTCTGTTAAACAAGTAGCAGTGAATAAAATGTTTTCTCACTGGGTAATCGGACGAGCCATGAAGCAAATTAAGCAGATTAGAAAAGGACTGAAGAGACGATATTGTGGTCACTTATGTGTTAGCGTCCAGATGTACTCCCAATAATTTTCCCACGGGAGTCAAGTGCTGTGCTGACCCCTGAGGTATTTTGGATGAATTTCCTGTTTTTTACAGACCATTCTAAACTGCATCAGCTGGCCTACAATAACACATGCTCTTGATGATGATGACGACGACTGCTCTGTTGAAGATAAGAGCCATGTTGCAGGGTATCTCCGCCAGTTCATTGAAAATGGTACGGAATTACACTTCACCTCTCACACCTCTGGTTCTGGTGTCCAATATAAGAGACCTGCTCAAACACATGATTCGGCACAATTAATTTGTGTCTTTAGTAGGTGGTTTTTTTTGGGAGGGGGACAATGAGAGATCATTTGATTGGTGTATAGTAATTTGCAATGTTTAATATGTGTAGCATCCAGTGATGAACTGAAGACCCTCGTAAAATTCTGGGTGGGTTGGGAAGCACCTGCCAGAACCCTCGCACTGGAAGTGGTAGACTGTCACTTGCCAAAGTCATCAACGTGCTTTGAGACTCTACGTCTTCCAGCCCATTACAAGGACTTTTCTGTATTTAAGGAAGATCTGCAAGCTTGCATTAACACAGCTGACACAGGATTTGGACTCGTGTGACTAGGTGGATAAAACTGTCAATTTCATGTTCTTAACCTGGTTTTATTGGTCAAAATGTGCTTTAAACAACTTGGATGCCAAGCCAAAAAAAATTCTAGAAATGTTTACTATCCTTGATGAAAAATAAAGAGCAACTGTTTAATTTGAAAACTTTACTGTCCTTGCTCATATTAGTTTTGACCTAATATGTTCTGTACATACTGGATGGTAGCCAGATAAATGTCTGCACCATAGGATTGAGAGGGTGCTAAGGGGTTAATGGCTGCCCTTAGTGCTGCCAGATCTTCAGGGTTCAATTGATGATCTACTGTTGGAACGGTGACTCCATGGTGTGGGTCTTCAGGCAAGCCGCATTCATCCCAATCCAGATGTGCAAGGCATAATTCCTGAAGTGAAAGTTACAAAACGGCTGTTGAACAAAATGCTGCCAGAATGGGGTGTAGTCATCTGTTTCAACTATCCCACAATATGAACTTTACATCATGAAACGTATGCTCAATTTCAGATTAATAGATAAGATTGACCGATCTAGAATATGCAATTATTTGGACAAGTATATGATTATAATACATTAAATTTCTGGTACCTCCACATTTTCAGGTTCTTCTACTGAATGCTGAATGTTTCCCATCTCCCAGATTTGATGTGGTGACAGGTTCCCCTCTGTTCTGATTGGGTGATTATCCCAACCATTGCAGAAGGTACTGAGACTAGCTTGTAGTCTGGTTAAGAACACATAGTGACAGCTGTAAATGTGCAAGCTGTTAGATGATGTTAGGTGAAGGAAACCATGGTCTTCAAGTGAGTGTAACACTTTGTAGTATGTGCTTGTGACGGCATACCACACGCAGGGGTGATAGTGGGAAAAATTCCTGAGCCTGAACTTTTTCTGAGCGGGGGGGGGATTAATTATTAGAATATTTAATAATTAATCTTTAAATTAATTAATAATAAATAAGTCAGGTAATCATTATTGTGAAATAAAAAACTATAAATAAAAAAGAAAATGCTGTAACCTAAAGAGGCTGTAACCTAAACAGGCATGGTTAATTATTTATTCATTACTGTTAGTAAATTATAGGATACCAGACAACTCAAAGAAATTATGCAAATAAAGTTTAAATGAATTACAAGTATTATGATTATAGTTAGTTTTTATATATAAAATTAAATACATTTAATAAATATTTTGTGTTGGTTTATTAGGACATACATTTTGTGCTTTTGTTCATGTATTACACCTTACGCCGTAAGGCGGCCAGGATGAACCAGATCGTCTGACCACCTGTACCATCTCAAAAGAAAACACTCTTATATTTCTGATAAAAATTTAACTTAATCAGAGTAAAGATAAAATACTGAATTTATCTTGTATCTACCTCTGAAGCTCTTCCGATGTCTGAAATACAGGTGGTCTACGGGTTACGACGTTGATCCGTCGTAAATCGATTTTCGGTGTAAATCGGAACATACGTACATACTGTACGTAAATAACGTACTATACGCAGTTATCCTATCCTAAAGCTAGCCTTTTGGCCAATACCTTTATCCATAGCTGCGTTTAACTAATCCTGACGCCGCACACACCAAACACCAAGTTCCGTTTACGACGCAGAACCACTTAGGTCCAAACGAGGCTTTATACAGTAAATGGGAGATGTGTAGTAACCACGAAAAATTGTAACTTGGGAACCTCGTAAGGATCATAAGGATCATATTTCGGCCTCAAAACAGATAGCATGCGCGCGCGTGTGGTTTATCATTATGATTTGACGGATTCCCCCCCCCCCTCAAATTTTTTTTTCTCGCGGACATGTCGGTACGCCGGAATTCCGGCGTGGCGCCTGAAATCTATCAGGCCTGCACATGTCTCTCCACAGCCTCTCTATTCTGCAAAGGGGGATTAAGCAGCAGGTTAGTGTGAGGTTTGGTTGGTGTGTGTGTGTGTCTGCCTCTGATTGTGCATGCTTTTCCCAGCAATGAAGCTGGACCTTCCTGTCCCCCGGACAGAGAACATCAAGCATGCAATGGCAACATTTTCAACTCCATGGTCACCTTGCACCCTAAAGATTATTTTGAGATGTTTTAAAAAAACAAAGGTTTAAGAGTACAATCATAGGCCCTTTTCATTGTCTATTCTAAACAAAGATTTCATGGTTTGTGGAAAATATTTCCAGTATCCTAGTTAAGTGATCTTTTGTGGTAACTTTGAGGTAGCTGACCTTCCCACTGCGCAAAGATACGTTGAAACGACGTCTTTTCCAAGTCATTTTTGCACGTCGGATTTTGGTCCCCTGAAGGTGCAGACTGTGACGCCAGATGACGTCTTTTTTCCGACGTCTTCTGCACGTCGTGTATCGACGACCCCGGGACGTCCGGATAAGGGCCAATTCTAGTCCAAATGAAGTCTTGTGTAGGTCTTTTTTTGCGTAAAACGTTGACTCCTTTTAGACATCGTTTTTATAAGCCTACCAACAGCTATTTCTAAATAGAGCTGTAATATCGAAGGAAATGCTTTCTTAAAACACAATTTCCATGGGGATTCATAGTTTCTGTGCACAACTAGTGCCATTTTAGAAGGTAGCATTTTGTCCTGGTAAATTTTCCTAGCTTCCTTTTCGTCGCAGCAGATAACTGGAAACGTATACAAAAGTGTAAAGGTTCAAATCTGCTGAGCCTAACGAACTTCAGAAAGATGAACGGGAACAATAAACAGGTCCGCCACCTTCTGGCACCAGTTACACACGTTACAATTGTATATGCTTTACAAATAAATCACATGAATGGCATTTCCAATTTCTTTCCACCTTCATTTTTATTGATCACTGACCAAAACGCCAACTTATAAAAGTAGTAATGTCTGTGGTAAATTCCATCCAATACGTGAGTAGCTAGCTAGCCTTTTGGCTAACGTTAAAACGTAACAAACCTTACAAAAATCCATTACAAAAGTACAAGGTAATGTGATTATATCTATTGATCTGTTACTACAACATATAAACATTTTAGGTTAACATTTTGAGGTTTGTGAAAGACCAGTTGTTAACGTTACCTTGAAATCGCCAGTAAATAACTGTAAAAAGTAACGGATTTCTTTTTAATTTAAACTCCTCTAAATGCGCGAGGCAACTCGCTCGAGCTTTTTATGTAGGCTCACTTTTGTATCATAGTCAATTGATTGTATTTAACATCATGCATTAATAGTTATACATAAATTACAATATTTTGATAATACATACATTTTCTTATACGTGTCTACATTAAATAATGTATAATAATATGGATTTATTACAGTTCACAAGCTGCACCATTGAGGTTACATGGAGTTTTAGGTTGACGGAGTCGAGCAAAAGTGTTTATCGCCCAAAAGACAAGTTTTCTCATACCGCTTTACTCAACATTTAGAAATGTTCATTAATATAAAAAAAACAAATATTATGTATCATGTACATTTCTGTACCCTTCTTAGACGTCTCCGTGACGTTGAAATTCCGACGTTCAAGTGTTTAACTGCATATCGACGTCCAAGTGGGGTCATAGTTAGACGTCCAAATAACGGACCTAGTTGGCACGTCGAGTAGAAGTCCAGAATTGGTCTTGGACCGACGGACGCAATATAGACTTGATCTGCACGTCCATAAGACGTCTAATGTTTAGTGGGTTAGAGGAAATCCAAATTTGTCCACCGATTGTTGGAAAAGTCCCAGGGCTGTTGAGGAGAAATTGTTGTCTGCTGCACTCAAGTACATGATCTACAGAAAAAGTAAACATGTATTTTTCTGTGAAACCCATTTGCTCAAGCTAACAATTTCTATCAGCTTGCCAGTTTAGCCTAACAGTTTGTTTGCTGATCATTAAGAATTCTAGCAGTTTTATCTAAGAAACTTGCACATCTATAATTAACATTTAGAACAAATATCAATATAAAATATCATTTAGAGCCAATATCAGCAAGATAAAACTTAAAGTTCAACAAAAGATTTAAAAATTAAGATATGAGAAGGTATTAAGGCATTTTGGAAAATATTTTAAGACAGTACCTTCCTTGAAAAGCAATCAATAGCACCAAAGATGACGATGTTGTACCTAGGCAGACGAAACAGGTACCATTCCAGTCACAATTTCATGTAAAACATTAAAATAAATTAGGCTGCACTTACCGAATGAGCTTATGATTTGTATCTATGTGTATTGGGGACTTTGGACAAGGTACTGAGTATGTTCTCCGCACAACACACCTGGTTCAACCGACAGAGAATGCCGACGGTGTTGACACGGTGCATTGAAGCCCTCACCCTCTACCACTGCACTCGATGGCCTCTGGCTTGCAAGCACCCTTTAACAAGGCGGTACCCTGCATGTGGTATGTTTTCTTTAATTTTGGCAACCAAATGATCAAGCTCAGTGTCTGAACAATTGCTGTAGAGTGCTCTGACAGAGATGTTTGATTCTGCCATTCTTCTGTACACAGTCCGCTTTGACACACCCATTAGATTGGCAATGCAAGTCACAGGTAGACCTTGATTCAGAAGGTGTTGTAGGTAATCTAGAGGGACATCACATTTTGGGCGGCTAGTCACTCCATAGCTGACTTGCACAAATACATGAGGGAGCCAACTTTGCTTTTCTTCAGTAACTATCTTGTGCAAGTCTGTGAGTGCATCAACAATAGACTTTGGAGCAGTAATCTGATCACTAAAGAGAACAATTTCTTGAGAGCATATAAACTCCAAATAATCCAGGTCAAGTGGCTTTTGACTGAGAACATGCACAATGCGTGTTTGCAGCCTGCCCAACATTGTTTGTAAAAGCAATTCCTAGGAGAAAAGAACAATTCATGTGATAGCTGTAAAAACTGATACTTGGATTATATGAGCTAATAGAGAAAGCTATAAGTCCATAAGATATCAATTATATTAAAAAAGCAATATATTGCAATGAATATAACTATTTAAGTAAAAATAAAATCCATCGGCCATCTCGGTTTTGTTGGGCTTGGAGGCATACACCGTCAGAAGCGCATCATCGGATCTGTACACCTCCGTTGACAACTTCTCACGTCCCTTGGCGTTTTTGGCTTCCAAAGGAACTTCTCGGCGAATCTTGTTCATTGTCCCAAGCAGAGTCGTGTTGCATTCCAGCAGCTTCTTAGCCAGGGAAAGAGATGTGAAAAAATTGTCTGTGGCTACAGTTCTGCCCTTGCCCAGGTATGGCTTCATAAGCTTCATCACCACATTCTCGGACACTCTTTCCCCCTTGGGACGATCGGGGTCCTTTCCAAGGTATGGAATGGCGTTGCACATGTACTTTGTGTTCAACTCAGAAGCAACCCAAAACTTTATTCCAAACTTGTCCGGCTTTGAGGCAATGTACTGGGTGAATGGACAGCGAACCTTGGTCGGAAACAGCTGCTCGTCGACTGTCAGTTCCTTGCCTGGGGTATAGCACAAAATGCAGTTGTTCACAAATCGCTGCCAGATGTCCGAAATCGCAGCAAATCTGTCGCTCTTTGCACGCTCCGCACGGGTGTCCTTATTATCAAAGCGCAAGTACCGCATGATTTCTTGGTAGCGGTCCCGTGCCATTGTCTCCTGGATCGAAGGCACAGCGAACATTGCCGACCAACAGTCCGACATCGCTCCAACTGGACAGATGTCTGCTCGTAGAAATAGGATTGCTATGAATGCCATAAACTCGCTGACCGACAAACTCCAGCTGCTGTCTGTTCTGCGGGATTCATGGACAGTGCAGTCTGTGATGATTCGCAGCATCTCCATGTCGAGCAAACACAGAAAACTCTGCAGTCTGCTTGTGATCCTACGCTGTATTAGTAAAAGTAAACAAATGACGCTAGGTAAATTACACGTACTAAATATCATTCAAACACAAGCAGAAACACTGGAAAGAAATATGAAGTTACTATACCTTTGCATGCTCTGTAGGCCCGGACGGCTCAACGAATGTTGAATTAGGCGAACAGCTGCTGACACGAGAGCGTGCGATGCCAACCTTCTCCCAAACAGTTCCATCTTTTGCCCGTACAGTTGGTGCAGGTGTGGTGTCAGCCTGTGTCCGTCTCTTCCTTGGAGGGCTCTGTTGTACCTCATCCGATGTACTGCTTCTTTCTTCATCGGATGAATCGCTGGTCAAAAAACAGGAGGGTCCTTCTCCCGCATCGGACTCACAGCAGTCCTCGTTGGTCAGCAAAGCCGCAACTTCTTGACCGGTGAACGTCCTCTGTCTTGCCATGGTGTTTTGCGTCGTCTCCACACAGGATAGTAGTGAAAATGTAAGTCGCCTGCCTTTGGGTTTCAGCTTTTATCATGACTCTGAAGAACACACCCACAACAGCGCATACTAATTATACTTTATTATAATAGGTGGCGCTTCACACATAACGCCGAAACCGAAACCGGGCTAATCCCCTGCATACACGGGAACAATAAAAGGTGATTGGACCCGTGATAATGGTTCACGGCAATCCGTGAATATCAGTCAAACACAAGCATAAACACTGCAAAAAATATTATATTACTATGCTGTATGAGTAAAAATAAATAAATGACGCTAAGTTATTTACACAAACGAAATATCTTATTTACACGAACGAAATATCAGTCAAACACAAGCATAAACACTGCAAAAAATATTATATTACTATGCTGTATGAGTAAAAATAAATAAATGACGCTAAGTTATTTACACGAACGAAATATCTTATTTACACAAACGAAATATCAGTCAAACACAAGCATAAACACTGCAAAAAAATATGTTACTATGCTGTATGAGTAAAAATAAGTAAATGTAAAAATAAATATTACTTTACTATACCTTTATTACTTTGTTGCTGCTATTGAAGTGCATACACAAGAAAATCTGGGACGCTTGCTTCATACATAACGCCAATACCACGCTAATGATAATGTGTTTCACGGGAACAATATGAACCCGTGATAATGGTTGGTTCAGCCATGTAAATGTGTGGCGCTATTGAAGTGCATACACAAGAAAATCTGGGACGTTTGCTTCATACATAACGCCAATACCACGCTAATGATAATGTGTTTCACGGGAACAATATGGACCCGTGATAATGGTTGGTTCAGCCATGTAAATGTGTGGCACTATTGAAGTGCATACACAAGAAAATCTGGGACGCTTGCTTCATACATAACACCAACACCACGCTAATGATAATGTGTTTCACGGGAACAATATGGACCCGTGATAATGGTTGGTTCAGCCATGTAAATGTGTGGCGCTATTGAAGTGCATACACAAGAAAATCTGAGACGCTTGCTTCATACATAACGCCAATACCACGCTAATGATAATGGTTCACCGCTCTAAATAATACTTATGTCAATATGTAGCGCTTCACACATAACGCCGAAACAGGGCTAAACTTTATTTATTTATTTTAGACTACAAACTAGACCTGGTGCACACAGACTAGACCTGGTGCACCACAGAGCTCCTGCCACAGAGCTCCTGCCTGTCTTTCTGCTCCTGTCTTGCTCTGAAATTAACATATGTATGGTCCTGCTAATTGGGCAGGAGAAGGAGGGGTGATGTCCTCAGAACCTTGAAATCTCAGGAGCTCCAGTGTTAACAGTGAACTATAGAGGTCTCTTAAGAAGCGCCCCCTAGTGGGCCCGCCGGCGGACCCAGCTCCTTTATGGCCTTATAAAACATATTAAACATTAATGAATCACCGAACAAAAGCGATAAATTCAAAACTTCCTATCCCATCTACATGCCTACCGAGTTTTAGACGTCTCCGTGCAGCCGATCGCGAGATATCCGGCTTTGAAGTTGGCGACAAAAGTGCACCTCGCAGGGGGGTCTTCCGACATATCCGTTTAAAAAACATATTTATGATGTGAGATGTCTTAATGTTTTGTCACCTAAAAATCGGTTACTAGTAAGGCCTTAACATCGTAGATCCGTTGTGGATAAATACCTTAAAAAGCTTGCTCACCTCACAGCAAAATTGTGCGTAATCCACTTCCTGGATGAGACGCTCCGACACATCTGCGCCCTAAGCGTCACCGAAGCGTTTTGAAAGCTGATTTGTCCTCTTATTACAAAGCTGCAGCGGTTCTGCTTTGATTTGAGTGGTTTTTATTGGTCTGAGGGGGGGTAGTGACTTTGAGTGACAGCTTTTACAACCTTTCACCGGCGAGGTGCGAAAGGGGGGGGGGGGGGGGGGGGGGGGGGGGCTCACCAATCAGCCTACTGAGACAATCTGGTGCCTTAGAAGTGATTGAAAGCTGTTCTAACCAATAGATAACTTCCTTCTGAAGCTAACCAGCCCTCGTTTGCCATGATTGGTGGATGATTTATTTTAAACGACGCTTCGCAAAATCCCAGTTCATTTCCAATGTGGGTCCGCTAGCATAGCAACATAAGCTAACCTTTGCTAACCTAAGCTAAGCTCCACCAGAACACACTGTTCGGCGAAACTGAAGCAGCCGTGGATCATTTTGTTCGTTTTTATTCTGATTGTGGATACTTTTGAACATCACATAAAATAAAAGGATTACTTTATATGGAATATATGAGCAATTTTCGGAATTTTCGCCAACCCGGAAGTGGGAATGAACACCAGCTACGACGCGATTCAACGTACTCGTGAGTAAAAATGGATAATTTTTCATAAGCAATTTTGTACAAAATATATAATCTAATACTAAACATGAGATTATAAACAGTATTGGAGCTTTTGAGTGCTGGAGTACTCTGTATCGTGTCGGATGCTAACGCGTAGCTTAAGCTTAGCCTGTCGGACTATATTGGACATAAATATCATAACGTTCATAATTGGACATGACATTTCTTCGTTGTAATGTTCTGGTCTTTCTGTAATATGTGCTTCGTTGTTTGTTGTAGCTCCTCGGTTTGGAATTTATTAGCTTGGTTGGCTATGGGTGTGTACAGGGTGTGTCTCTTACTTAGCATATTTGGACATTGGAATGTTGAACTTGACATACCTTGGACAAAGTGGAATAACTTTGCAATGCTTGCATGGATTTGCTCCATTTTTTCTGTGTTTTTAGAAAAGACCCTAGCAAAATTTATTGTAATTTCTGATAACAGATTGGAATAACTATATGAATATACATTACAGTCATGTTCAAGTTCAAGTCAGCATTTTTGACATTCCTGGCATATTAGCATCTGTAATAGAGGCTCTAAAATATGATATTGAAGTGAATCAATATGTTCCCCCAACTGTCTACTTCAGTTTGAGCCATGAATGATAATTTTCCTTTATGTACAACTTGAGATATCTAGTTTTAAAGTGAACTATGTTAAAAATGGCCACCGGGCGTGCGAATCTGCAGCATAAGGTTAATAGGTGTAGCCTACAGTAACAAAGTAGTTTATCAGCACTCCTCCATGAGCGCATTGTCCACATTGATCAATGACTGTACGAATTTTGTGCAGCCAGAAAACACACCGCTACCTAATTCTTAACTTTGCCTACTCTTGACTGATTTAAGATATCAAATAATTACTTTACGACGTGGTAATGTTG
This sequence comes from Brachyhypopomus gauderio, assembly GCF_052324685.1. NCBI lineage: Eukaryota > Metazoa > Chordata > Actinopteri > Gymnotiformes > Hypopomidae > Brachyhypopomus > Brachyhypopomus gauderio. The sequence goes on from NW_027506870.1 coordinate 1,868,609, forward strand.
AAACGATACACAGTATAAGGCATATTAAATAAAGTTTATGAAAACGTAACTTCATCTGACAGCTGGGCTAGTCTACAGCTTCTGCTTCACCTGCTAATGGCTAGCTCCGGTCAATTTTAGGCTATGGTAATGGTACATTGTTTTTGAAGAGAAGGTAAAACAGGAATGAACTAGGACACACAAAGAAGGTTAAATTACAGCTTTGTGCTTACGATCAGTGTTTCAAAGAAAAAAAGGTTATAGAAACAGTCACCTGTTGGTTGCTCATCATGGACGGAATCCACTTTCGCTCATTCAGTTGGAGTGCTTTCCCGCGCAGTCACATCTTGTAAAGTACCAACAGCGCCACCTACTGCTCAGGAGCGATGTGTTTGTACGAGTCAGTGTATATTTGTGAGAAAATCTGGACAGCAATACCACTGCTAAAAATAGGGTTGCCAACTCTCACGCATTGAGCGTGAGAAACACGCATTTGACCGTCTTCACACGCTCTCACGCCACCCTTCCAATTTTTCACGCCGAAAAAAAATCTAGTTTATTTACCTCTGATCCATATACACTACCATTCAAAAGTTTGGGGTCACCTAGACAATTTTGTGTTTTCTCTGAAATCTCATACTTTTATTTATCAAATGAGTTGCAAAGTGAATAGAAATATAGTCCAGACATTGACAAGGTAGAAATAATGTTTTTTTTTATTATTTGAAATAATTTTCTACTTTAAACTTTGCTTTCGTCAAAGAATGCTCCCTTAGCAGCAATTACAGCATTGCAGACCTTTGGCATTCTAGCTGTTAATTTGCTGAGGTAATCTGGAGAAATTTCACCCCATGCTTCCAGAAGCCGCTCCCACAAGTTTGATTGGGTTAATGGGCACTTTCTTCGTACCATACGGTCAAGCTGCTCCCACAACAGCTCAATGGGGTTGAGATCTGGTGACTGCGCTGGCCACTCCATTACCGATAAAACACCAGCTGCCTGCTTCTTCTCTAAATAGTTTGTGCATAATTTGGAGGTGGGCTTTGGGTCATTGTCCTGTTGCAGGATGAAATTGGCTTCAATCAAGCGCTGTCCACAGGGTATGGCATGGTGTTGCAAAATGGAGTGATAGCCTTCCTTATTCAAAATCCATTTTACCTTGTTCAAATCTCCCTCTTTTTCAGCACCAAAGCAACCCCAGACCATCACATTACTCTGTCCAATGTCTGTGTTCTTTTGCCCATATTAATCTTTTTCTTTTATTAGCCAGATATGGCTTTTTCTTTGCCACTCTGCCCTGAAGGCCAGCATCCAGGAGTCGCCTCTTCACTGTAGACGTTGACACTGGCGTTTTGTGGGTACTATTTAATGAAGCTGCCAGTTGAGGACCTGTGAGGTGTCGATTTCTCAAACCTGAGACTCTAATGTACTTGTCTTCTTGCTCAGTTGTGCAGCGGGGCCTTCCACTTCTCCTTCTACTCTGGTTAGAGCCTGTCTGTGCTCTCCTCTGAAGGGAGTAGTACACACCATTGTAGGAAATCTTCAGTTTCTTGGCAATGTCTCGCATGGAATAGACTTCATTTCTCAGAACAAGAATAGACTGTCGAGTTTCAATTGAAAGTTGTTTTTTTCTGGCCATTTTGTGAGTTTAATCGAACCAACAATTGTAATGCTCCAGATTCTCAACTAGCTCAAAGGAAGGTCAGTTTTATAGCTTCTCTAATCAGCAAAACTGTTTTCAGCTGTGCTAACCTACTTGCATAAGGGTTTTCTAAATATCCAATAGCCTTCTTACACAGTTAGCAAACACAATGTATCATTAGAACACTGGAGTGATGGTTGTTGGAAATGGGTCTACATACATCTATGTAGATATTGCATTAAAAACCAGATATTTACAGCTAGAATAGTCATTTACCACATTAATAATGTATAGAGTGTATTTTTTATGCTTTTAATGTTAGCTAAATTGAAAATAAAACTGTTTTTCTTTCAAAAATAAGAACATTTCTAAGTGACCCCAAACTTTTGAACGGTAGTGTGTATATACTAGGGGTGGGACGCGATTAAAAAAATGTATCAAATTAATAGGAAGCTTTGTAATTAATTAATTGAAATTAATTGCATTTTAATCGCATTTCAGTATTTAACATGAGAAATATTAATTTAAGTTTGAATGATGAATGAATCAATGAACATAATCATAAACTTCAACATGGATTATTGTTTATTTTTGTCTACTACACAGAGCAATAGATGAGTGCAGAAAACAGTTCAGAACACTGGAAATTCTGACCAAAAATGTTGTTTAATTTTGGGAGTTTTGCTCAGGATATTGGAAGAATTGAAGTAAATCAGAAGATGTTTTTTAATACAATTTTAGGTGGTATATTTTTTCTTTAATTTCCCAGGCCTCTGCCACAGGCATCTCCATAGTGTCTAGAAGTGGTCTTCTGCATGCTCAAAGCAAATGACTGGATCTTCATCATCTATAGAGTCATCATCTATAATATGAGCTGTCACACCAAGATAATTCTTATTGCTAACAGAGGTCCAGTGATCCCCAGTCAGAGCCACATTTGTGGCGCTCTTCACAATAACCTGTTTTACTTCCCTTTCCTCATCATACAGCTGCTGCATTTTCTTCGACATTGTCTTTCTGGGGTGGGTTTCCCGAAACGTTCGTAGCGCTAAGTACTTCTTAACCTTTTGGGAAACCCACCCCTGGATGGTAGTTCGTAACTTGCATCAGTTGACGCAATTTGCAGCGCTTCTTGTAAGCATTTATCTTCGACCACAGAGAGCGAACAACACTGCAAATAATGTGACACGTCATGTATAAACGCGTGCGGAGTTTAATCTAGTCTTAATGGTCCAATGAAGGTAATTTAAAAACCAGGACATTTCTTCACTTAAAAAAAAACCCGGGACGCCCAGGACAGGATATGAAATACGGACATGTCCCGGGAAATACGGACGTTTGGTCACCCTATCGTACTAGGAATACATTTAGCAGCTAAGTTATCATTACTGACCTGCGCGTTAGTCCCAACATGTTTTGCGTTGAGGTGGTAACGAAGGGTGCAAGTGGGTGATTCTCACGAAATCAAACTTATGAGGTGGCATTAAGAATTGTGATGAACAGGTAAATGCTATCAATTTGGGAAACACTGGTTTATAAACATCTCTTCATAGGCTATATTGGAAGTGATTAAAAGAAGACATTGTGATATTTTAAATTATATATTTTTTATAATTTAGTGTGAAATTCTCAGTACCGCAATGCGTCCATTGCTGAATCTTGGCTCTTTAACTATACAATTTTTATATTTAAATTAAATATATAATAAAAATTGTATTACTTGGAATTCAGAAAAAGAACTTTGGTCACAGCCAATGTTCTCAGCCTCCGCAACAATTTTCAAGCACCATTTAAGACCACAAGGAACAGAAAAAAACCAGCCATTTTAAGTAGGGGAACACCTTTTACCGTAACACCCAAGATGACTACCAGGTAAGCACCTCATTTTATACCTCTCCAGATAAATGTTAAAAACTTGGTTGCCAGCGAGCATACACAACTTTTTGTTTCTCATTACCGAAACAGCAAGTTTTCATTGTTTAAAAAATTTAATTTTTATTGTGTTTTTGGGAATTTTAAAGGTTTTTGAAGTCCAAGTATAAAAAAGCTAGCAAAAGTTTAGCTAGGCATCAAAATGGCCCCACAGAGGTCAAAGATGGTTAAGGTCACTCATACTCCGCAACAGCCTTCTCATACACCGCAACAATTTAAGGCCTGTTGCGGTGGAGAGATTCACTGTTGCGGTAATGAGAAATCAATCCTTTAAGTGACATGAACTTATATATATTGTTTCATAAAAAAGCCTTTATTTACTTATATATATTACTTATAAGATGCAATGTTATTTCCTTCCAGACAAGAATCTGTTCTTAAAAAAAAGGCACTCGCAAAGGCTAGGCTGGCTAAGTTCAGAGAGAAAATCTACAGCAATCCTGAGCTACTTGAGGAGTACAGACGGAAAGAGAGAGAGGTTCGGTGACAGAGATAATAGGGAAACACACACACACACAGGTGGAGTCAGACTGTGAAAGATAGGCGTGTACATGAGGCTGAGGCAGATGTGCGCTCACACACGCACACATAATGAACTCCAAATATAAATAACAATGCTTGTGCACATTACTTTCAATTGTGTAATGCCTATGTTCAGTAACACATATCTTGGGTTTCAGATATCAGAAACGTAAGGAAAGTGGTAAAATAAAGACTGTCAAGGATCTCACAAAAACGCAGCATGATAAAAAAAAAACTACAGTGGAGACAATATTCAGCGAAGAGCTACAAGAACAAAAAACAAACCCAATGTGTTCTCAACCTCACTCCAGATTCTTCAGTGAGTGAATTAAGTGATTCTTCAGCTATTGCAGAAGTAAATGTGTCAACACCTGAGGACTGCGTGTCAACACAAGAAAATGTGTCAACACCACCACTGCAGTCATCAACCCCAAAGAGAAGCCCAATCAGAAGGAAATCAAAAGTTGTCAACAGATTGAGGGCCAAACTGAGACGGGCAGAAGAAGAATTAAAAAAGAACAGAAAAGAATTGCAGAATCTCAACAAGAAATTTAGGAGACTTAAAGCTCGAAGGGTGACTGTGACCAAGCTGATGGCTACAACCTCCAAAAACAAAAAAGTCAGACAGCAGAAAAGTGGCTTTTCACTCAACAGCAAGGGTAGATGCCTGTTGAAGATGGTACATTCTTTCCTCCATCGGGATGATGTATCCAGTGTGGTCAATGGCAAATCTGGGGAGATCCGGCGGAGAGGAGTGATTCATAGGAAAAGGCACTTGTGTGACACAATGGCTAACCTGCACAAGAGGTTTTGTGGTGAAAACCCTCATCAAAATGTGTCTAAGGCGCATTTCTTTAAGCTTAGACCATTTTGGATTGTTAGGCCAAAAGTTGCTAACAGGGATACATGTGCATGCAAGCTGCATGAAAATTTCAGTTTCAAAATAAAAAAGTTACATCAGCTTGGAGTGATAGAATCATCTTGCGCAGGTGATGTCGTACAGTCAGTTGTGTGCAACACCAACAACATTGACTGTATGTACAATCGTTGTGAGGGATGCAAAGACAGAGTGATTCCAACAGCACTTGATGAGGAGAACAAGGGCAACATCACCTGGCAGGAGTGGGTGACCAGGTCGGTCACGGTGGAGAGGACCGGGAAAGCTGTGATCAAGGAGAAAGAAGTGAAGAACACAGCACTTGAAATGCGAAGTACATCCATTGAGAAGTTAGTAGCTCTTACAATGGAACATCTCCCTAACTTTGCCGTGCATATCTTCAACATCAGGCACCAGTTTTCTGCTCTCAAAACAATGAAGGATAGTATCCCTGATGATGATGTGATTGTACATGTGGATTACAGCGAAAATTGGAGCTGCAAGTATGCACGCGAAGTGAAGGATACCCATTTTGGAGGTGGGAACCAGCAGGTGACCCTCCACACTGGTGTGTTATACAACAGTAGGGGCAGGGTGGAGGCCTTTGCATCATTGTCTCCCTGCCTCCAACATGATGCTACAGCAACATGGGCCCACCTGGAACCTGTCTTGAAGCACATCCGTCAAAAAAACCCCAATGTATGCAACATACATTTCATTTCTGATGGGCCAACATCCCAATACAGAAATAAAACATCATTCTACTTGGCCTCCACTATACCATTCCTGCATGGATTTAAATATGTGACATGGAACTTCACAGAGGCATCTCATGGCAAGGGAGCCCCGGACGGCGTGGGGGCAGCCTTAAAAAACCTGGCAGACCGAATAGTTGCCTATGGCCATAGTATACCAAATGCAGATACTCTGTTTCAGCAGCTCACCCTGAACTCCTCGGTGACTCTATTCCAGGTGTGTGTGTGTGTAACTATGCCTGTGACTTAAAAAACTGAATGAAGTTCACTATGACTTTGACAGGTGTCGGAGGACAAAATTAAGGAGAGGGGTGAATTGGTTCCTCCACACCTTAATGTGCGTTTGCGCAGCGTCCTGTGCTCGTCGTTGTTTGAGTCACACATGTTCTATGTAAATGTGTTTTATGTGCGCTGTCTGCGCTTCGGTAAATGTAATAAACGTAACGATTTGGAAAGTGCAAAGGATTCTGTCTCGTCCATCGCCTTGTGCCCAACATTACAAGAACATTTTTAACTTTTTTAAACTGTAAAAACTCTGGGTAAACTGTCAGTGACATGGACTAACTGTAAATAGTCACTGACACTGGATAAACTGTCCTTCTGCTTTTAGATTTCCGATTTGACTATCGTCGTTACTGGGGATGCACCGAAAATTCGGCCACCGAAAATTTTTGGCCGAAATGGCTTAACACTAGAGCTCCTGAGAATTCAGGATTCTGAGGACATCACCCCTCCTTCTTCTCCTTCTTGCCAGCAATTAGCAAAGCCAAACATCACCCTTTATTATGTTAATTCACAGAGCAAGACTGAGGCAGCAGCCTCACCCAGAAAGTCTCTGATCACAGAGATCACAGATCACAGATCACAAACAAGCAGAAACACAAATGCTTCTATCAAATGCTTCTAACACAAATATAGATAGATAGATAGTATAGGAAATGTACAAAGAGCAAGATTCAAGCCTGCTGTTTAGATCATAAACAAGCAGAAACACAAATGCTTCTATCAAATGCTTCTAACACAAATATAGATAGATAGATAGTATAAGAAATGTACAAAGAGCAAGATTCAAGCCTGCTGTTTAGATCATAAACAAGCAGAAACACAAATGCTTCTATCAAATGCTTCTAACACAAATATAGATAGATAGATAGATAGTATAAGAAATGTACAAAGAGCAAGATTCAAGCCTGCTGTTTAGATCACAAACAAGCAGAAACACAAATGCTTCTATCAAATGCTTCTAACACAAATATAGATAGATAGATAGTATGAGAAATGTACAAAGAGCAAGATTCAAGCCTGCTGTTTAGATCACAAACAAGCAGAAACACAAATGCTTCTATCAAATGCTTCTAACACAAATATAGATAGATAGATAGTATAACAAATGTACAAAGAGCAAGATTCAAGCCTGCTGTTTAGATCACAAACAAGCAGAAACACAAATGCTTCTATCAAATGCTTCTAACACAAATATAGATAGATAGATAGTATAAGAAATGTACAAAGAGCAAGATTCAAGCCTGCTGTTTAGATCACAAACAAGCAGAAACACAAATGCTTCTATCAAATGCTTCTAACACAAATATAGATAGATAGATAGTATGAGAAATGTACAAAGAGCAAGATTCAAGCCTGCTGTTTAGATCACAAACAAGCAGAAACACAAATGCTTCTATCAAATGCTTCTAACACAAATATAGATAGATAGATAGTATGAGAAATGTACAAAGAGCAAGATTCAAGCCTGCTGTTTAGATCACAAACAAGCAGAAACACAAATGCTTCTATCAAATGCTTCTAACACAAATATATATATATAGATAGATAGATAGATAGAGAGCACATGAATTTGTTTTCCTGTCTTTTCTTCTCCTTTTCCAGCCTGCTGTTTAGATCACAACATTTATCAGTGATGCAGTGATGCAACGCGACCATGCTAATTTTCGCTAGCAATGATATGGGATTTCCTATATAACATTAGCATCAAGCTAATTGCGCCATATAATTTCTTAGCTTTTCAAACGCGAATTCAAACGCGGAAACAGAAAATGTTTGATTACAACAAATATTATATAGTATAGTATATGAAATATACAAAGAGCAAGATTCAAACATTTTTATTTATTTTTATTGTTTGACGGGACTCATTAGAGAAACTGTCGTCTCTATGTGCGATTGAATTGTAACTTTTGAAACACGAGTCTACAAATTTTCTGCCGTTTGTTGTAGTATCGGTAACATACAGTCTGCTTGTAACTTCAACTTTTTCGTGAAGTATCACGTTTGGTGTTTTGGTCATATGAGCTTGGGGGTGAGCCAGCTTGTGCTTTGGCAGGCGTATGAGCTGGGGGTGAGCCGCTTCCACCGCATTACCAAGACAATGGGCGTTAATCCCTTCACAGCAGGGGAGTGGGCTACATGGACCCTACCAAGCCCTGTGAAATTTTTCGCTTCTCTAGGAGCTCTAGTGTTAAATTTGCATTTTCGGTTTTCGGCCGAAATACTTTCATCACCGAAACAACACGGCCGAAACAATGTGCTGTGATGACGCAAGCAAAAATCGCCACCTGCACGCGCTTATTTGGATAAAGCTAGCAAAAATTTTCCAGTGATGGCGCCGAGGCAAAGGACATTACACCAAAAATTATGGAACTCGTTGCCTTAGACGATCAGCCGTTGTCTGTCGTAGGGATTTCGTAAGCTAATAGAGCACTTTGAGCCCCGTTATGTTTTGCCGAGCAGACGACATTTATGTTTACCTGAGCTGTTTAATGTTGTTGCAACTTACGTCACGTTTTTATGAGAGAATTTATATTTATCTTTCAGGCCAGTCAGTTATAATTTAATTTAACTCGTATAAAATACATATATTTATCCTCTCAGATAAAAACGGTCTGCAAGCGAGTTAAATTTAATTAGTGGTCGGCCATTGTCAGCTTTATCGCCGTTAACGGCCCACCACTAATTTTATTTTATAATATGCATTACTGTAATGTCAGTGCTAAATAAATATTTTCAAATCAAATTTTGTAGTTGATTTATTCTTTGAAAAGCAATGCCTTGATTTTAGTGAGGTTAGCCATAAATCCAATGTTACTAATAATTGGCATAATGTATTTCGGTGTTTCGGTTTTCGGCCTTGGTTTCCTCATTTTCGGTTTCGGCTAAGAATTTTCATTTCGGTGCATCCCTAGTCGTTACCGTCACAGTCTGACGCCATGTTTTACAGTTAGTTAGACCAAGCACACCTGTGTGAATTCAGTGACGAGGCGGGGGTAAAAGTTCACTAAAAAAAAAATCGATCTTTGGACGTATGAATCGATTATCAGATCATCTTATGCGAATCGATTCTGAATCGGAAAATCGATTTTTTCAACACATGCCTAGTTTAATCACTCTCATTACCAAAGGGTTGAGTGACCAGATTAATGAATAAAAGTCCAAATGTATTGAATGATATTACAATTGATGCATTATAAGGAATAGCATATGCAGGGGTGCAGATGGCACTGGGGACGGGGGGGACATGTCCCCTCCAGATATATATTGGCCCCATCCGAAATCTAGCATCTACAAGCATAAACGTATATATTGTACAGCTTGGTCCCCCTCACTTCAGAATTTCCATCTGCGCCGATGAGCATATGGAATGATTTGGCTCAAGAATGCAACTAAACCTATATGTACATCTACTAATCTAAACCAGAGATATAATAGTAAACAACAAAGAACAGAAAATTAAACAACAACCGCGAATGATAAGCAACTATCGATGGTCATGGGATTTAAATGGATGTGGCTAACCTAAGACGTCTCTAACTAGCATAGGACCCAGGGAGGGACACAAAGTCTTAGAAAGAAATTAGAAGAGGAGAAAGAGAAGATTCAGGGAGGCTAATGGTAACAACAATTACTAAATCGGTCTCTGGGAGAGATAATAATAATCTTTATTGGTATGGCACCTTTCATACATACATGCAACTCAAAGTGCTTGTAACGTTGGTCAGAGGCAGGGGTGACACAAATGCAAGGTGAGGAATATTTAATAAACCGAAACCAACAAAACACAAAGCAGAAACACAGAACAGAACTATCCTAAACAACGAAGGGCTAATACCGTGGAACGGGGCTACAAGACGACTAGGAAAAGATAATACACATGAGAACATTCCAACTAAACAAGCCATATAAACGTAATGGGGAGAATCATAACACAAAGGGAGAAATGACTAAAGGGGCAGTGGGGCACAAACAACACCAAACCATGAACAAATAACTAAACAGATAACAAGAGAATAGACAACCGATAACCATAAATGATAGGGAAACTAACATACACAATGAATACACAAGTACTAAGTGGAGCGGAGGAAAGTGCCAAGGGGATAAAAACAAACTAACAACGGTGACTAGAAACGAAACTAAGAACAGGAACAGACGTAAGGAAAACATGGAATCTATAGCAAACAGAAGCAAAGAAGGACACGTACAATGACCAACGACAAGGGGTAGAATGGAGGGGTTTAAATACACAGAAAACATAGCGGTGAAACGAGACGCAGATGGGAACATTGAGGGCAGGGGCGTGGCAGACAGAGGGGAAACCAAGGGAACGAGGAAAACTAGGCGGGACCAGGGAGGAGGGAGGAGCTGGACAGTGACAGTGCTTTACATAGTAAATAAAAAGAAACGACAAAAAGAAAATGTTAAAAGAAATTAAAGATAAAAAGGAAATAAACATAATAAAATAATGACAAATTATAAAATAATAATGTAATAAAATAAATATTTATTTAAATATATTTTTAAAATGTGACGTTCGGCGAGGGACGAAGGACAAGACACGAAATCCTCCTTTTTGACAGACGTCACGTTTAATTCACAGATATTGTGCAATAGCGCACGTAGAACAAACAACACAACGTGTAGACTTTAGACAACGACGAGCACAGGACACTGCGCGAGCGCACATTAAATAGACAAACCACATTAGCCCCACGTGATTACGAGACGAGTCACAGGTGAGACGAATTAGCACAAGACATAACCATAACCACGTAGTTCCACAGACGCAGACGATGCACGTGGACAACGTAAACACACGCCCAAAAGGGAGGGGCCGGGGTCCTCAACGTGTCAAAAAACATAAAATGTAACTAAATGAAATAATGTAAAAAAAAAAAAAAAGTTAAGTAAATAAGATAATAATAATCTGGAAAACTATTTCAATAATTAGAACAGAGTTAGATAGAAGACAACAGGGAGACAACAGGTTGAGCTGGCAACCCCAAGGCAGCATATGTACATCTTCCTTTGATGAAGGCGTGTTGTGAAGCAGACCAACCGGTGGGCGTTCATGATTCGTTTACTCCCACGGTGGCAAAGTTGGTGGAGCCGGCCTCTCTGAGATTGTTCGAATGGCGGAGACTTAGCAGTGACATCACAGTCGCGGCTGGAGGGCCCCAGACAAACTTGTGCTGTTCACTTGAGGAGGAATACGCAGGTTTCTGACTCTAACACAGAATTAATGAGCATTCATGTCTAAAAAGCAGAACACACAGGAATATATATATGCATGCATTCACAATACAGTTCAAAACTATGTTATGTCATGAGTTGTGTGGAGTGTTGTAACGATCTCTTACAGGAGCACCTGTGGGTGATTATGACATCACGTGTTCCTGGGCAATATCGGTCTCAAGTTCACGGCTACAAAAGGCTCCCTGGAGTGTGGATGGCAGGACAGAGTGGCAGGCTCTCCTCGTTTATTCTCCTGTTTGGGAGACTTTGTCTTGTATAACCAATCCATTAGAAAGCGTTGTTAAATTGCTCTTGCTCCTGGGTGTGGTAATTGTTTCTTTTTACTTGGTTGTATGTTCATTAGTATTTTCATTATCATGGATTTGTAGTTAAAGTTATATATTTATTGAGTTGGTTAGCTCCTGGTAGGATAGGCTGCTGATTATTTTGGCATTTTGGTTTTCTTTTCTTTTTTTTTTTCCAGCGTGGGCCTACCTGAAGCTCAGCCGGTGCTATGCATGTAACATCTTGCATTTACATTTATTTCAAATATATATTTTGAAACTGTTAAGTTGTTGATTTTTTCTTAGTAGTCTACTCATTAGGGTTGTTTTCTATCTTTCTCTTTTATATTTTTCTTGTTATCCATCTGACCTAGACCGGATGGTAACAACTAAGAACATGTACATCTAACTACTGAAACACACAGTTATACATGGATAGGCATCAATGTGGGGTGATTATACAATAACAGGTATTCTGATAAAATCACTCAATACTGAGTACACGAAAGATCATAAGTTGTGTCTTTATATCAGCCACAGATCACATAATGTTCAAATTCAGAGGCACATGGTCCAGTTTATGCCTGGGGTTCTTTGTCCTGGTCCCTTAAAAAAGGTTGGTTCTAGCACCGACCATAATTCTTTATAGAATTCTACCGGAAATCCATCCGGTCCTGGAGCTTTGTTATTTGGTAGCTGCTGTAGGGCTTCATGTAATTCGGGCAGAGCAAGTGGTGAATCCAGTGCATCAACTTGTTCGTTTTCCAGTTTTGGGAGATTTATATTATTAATAAATTCTTCAATAGCTGAATCAGATAGACTAATCTGTGATGTATATAAAGCTTTATAAAACTCTTTAAAAGCTTTATTTATTTGTTGTGGGTCATGAATAATGCTACCTGTTGAGTTCTTAATAGAAGAGATAGTTGTTTTTTCCTTATTAAGCTTTAACTGATTAGCAAGGAATTTTCCGGATTTATTGCCATGTTCAAAATTTTGCCAATGCAGTCTTTGCAGTAAAAATTGCGTCTTTTTATCTATTATTTCATTTAATTCCGGTTTGAGTTTTCTCAGCTTGTTCAGTGTGTGTTCTTGTGGTGAGGCAGCATGGGCAGCTTCTAAAGATTTTATTTTTCCTTCCAATTCTAATACCTTTGTTTTTTCTGTCTTTTTCTTATGTGTGCAGTAGGATATTATTTTCCCCCGCATTACTGCCTTCCCTGCTTCCCAAAGGACACACGGTGAGATTCCTGGTAGATCATTATATTCTAAATATGTTGCCCATTCTTTTTTGAAAGAATTAATGAAATCTTGTTCTTTAAGTAATGATGTATTTAATCTCCAGTTCCTAGTTGTTGGTGTGGTTCTTTTCTGTGTCAAAGAGAGAGAGACCGGTGCATGATCACTGATAGTGATAGGATGAATATGGGTGTCTGTGACATCTGTCATAATAGAATTGCTAAATAAGAAGTTGTCTAAACGAGAATGCGAGTGGTGTACTGCCAACAAGAAGGTGTAATCCCGGAGAGTGGGGTGAACGCCATGCATCAGAAAGCCCAAAATCGTTCATATATTGTTTTAGGGTGCCTGCAGACTGCCAGTTCCTTTCACTCACTGCTGTACTGAGCCTGTCAATATCTGGATCAAGTACCAAGTTGAAGTCTCCTCCTATTATTAGTTTGGTGTCAGAGTGTGTATGTCTATGTGTGTGTCTGTTTTGTATACCTGCCTGTATGTGTGTGTGTGTGCATACAATACATTGCAGTCTTGAAAGTGGGTGAACAAATTGCTGGGTGAGTGTAGAAAAAGAAAAGGAAAGGGGAAGGGAAAAGGAAAAGGAGACATTGAAAATGCATATACAACAGAAAAAAAAGCATAAACAACTAAGACTTATGACGGAAAACATATGGTACGGTCTAAACATATTAGACCGGCATTAGTTATTTAAACTTAGACATATCTTATTGTTCTAGGTGAAAAGTAATGTGTTATAAAGAGTTGACGTCGGTGTCGGTGTTGATACAGTTCACCTGTTTAGAACAGCCATGGTGTTGTGTTGGTGTCGCGGTAGAGTTGACCGTTCACGTAGAGTTTGTCCACTGAGATTACAGCCCGGGAACCTGCTTGAATGAAACTCTTCCAGATGGGGAACAAGACCTTGCGTCTCTCCAGGATCTCTTTGGGGAACTGATCGTTGATACTAAAGTCCGTTCCTTTCAGCTCCCGGCCGCGGCTCTTTAGCAGTTCTTTATGCTTGTAATGTTCAAACTTGGCTACGATCGGTCTGGGTCTCCGCGCATCCGGCCGTTTCCCTCCCAGGCGGTGAACGCTATGAAAACTGATGGTTTTGACGGTGGACTCCGAAATTTTCAGGTGATTTTGGATAAATGCTTTTACCGTGGTCTCGGGGTCCTCGTCTGCCTTCACCGGAATACCTGCAAATTTAAAAATTTTAACTTTAAATTTTTAATAGCTCAAACTTTTGTTTGTAACTACAGACACAGCATGGCAATTCATGCTAAGTTGCTTGTGAGCAGTGTTTTGTTTATTCAAGGGAGTAACGCTGACAGTTGTGATTTGCTTTGTTAGTACAGTTTTACTAAGTTATGGTTCTTTTTGTTGATACAGTGGTACCTTGAGATACGAGTTTAATCCGTTCCAGACCCGTGCTCGTATCTCGAATTGCTCGGTTCTCGAAGCAATTTAACAATGTAAAGTATTGTAATTGGTTCCGGTCCTTAAAAAAAGTCACAAAACTAGCGTAAATGTGGAAAAAAGACATGTTCTTTATTAATAAAGGCACATGCAACATGTATAAATAAACAATAAAATAAATGTAGGAGAAATAGTTATTACAGTACTACAAAAAACGTTTGTAGTATTGAAATACTGTACTGTATACACCGCAGGGTTGCCAACTTTTGACGTTCGCTTGGAGTGAGATTTTAACCTGGAGCCGGAGGCGAGTGTATTTTGTTGAGCGGGGGGGGGGGGGGGGGGGGGGGCGAACGTAAAATGGACACAGATTCAGTGTTATATCGCCGGTGGATGGCGCCAGAGCTAGCGAACTAGTAACGTATTGAACAGGGTTGCCAACTCTCACGCATTGAGCGTGAGACACACGCATTTGACCGTTACTAGTTCGCTAGCTCTGGCGCCATCCACCGGCGATATAACAATGAATCTGTGTCCATTTTACGTTCGCCCCCCCCCGCTCAACAAAATACACTCGCCTCCGGCTCCAGGTTAAAATCTCACTCCAAGCGAACGTCAAAAGTTGGCAACCCTGTATTGAATCATATATGTGGATCTGAGGTAAATAAACTGGATATTTTTTTTCGGCGTGAGATATCGGAAGTGTGGCATGAGAGCGTGTGAAAACGGTCAAATGCGTGTGTCTCACGCTCAATGCGTGAGAGTTGGCAACCCTGACACCGTACGTACTGTTAATCGTTGCAAAGCACACGTGCGAATGGCTGTGATGACCGGGTACAGGAGTCGACCTTACCAACGCCTCAAGAATAAAAAAAACGCTATTGGCTGCTAGAACGCGCTAAATGACGTCATCTCCGCACATACAGGTATGTTTGTGTTTTTGAACCTAAGGTTGTGGGGGAGGGAGAGAAAGAAAAGCGTTTGAGTGTGTCTTTGAGCTGATTAATGATTTCTTTTTTCCATATGGTACTGTACTGCCACCTAGTGGTTCATGCTCGTATCTCGAGCGTGCACTCGGGTGTCGAACAGAAATTTTGCTCGTCTCGGTGCTCGTATCTTGGATTGCTCGTATATAGAGCAGCTCGTATCTCGAGGTACCACTGTACTACTGTTGCTGTTGAACAGTGGATGCCTTGTTTATGTGCTGAGCTGTATGCTGAATTATGGGACACTGGTAGAAGTTTGAGAAGCTTCTGCAGTTCTTAAGCAAGGAAGAGGGTATCAGGAGGACATATTATATTGTATGGGGATATTTCCGAAATATTGATCATATGACGATAGCAAAAGTGGCCTGTACACTTTTACAAAGTCTTGCTTTGTCCACCACTAATACCCACACATGCAGGGGATAAATCTGCAGAGGAGAAAAAGGCAGAGACTTACTTGTAAAGAGCTTATCCTGGGAGGAGAAAGAGGTGGAGACTTCCTTTTAAAGAGTTGATCCTGGGAGGAGAAAGAGGTGGAGACTTCCTTGTAAAGAGCTGATCCTGGGAGGAGAAAGAGGTGGAGACTTCCTTTTAAAGAGTTGATCCTGGGAGGAGAAAGGGGTGGAGACTTCCTTTTAAAGAGTTGAGGTCTTGCAGATGGCTTTTACTGTTTAGTTTTCTTAAACCCTTTCTTGTTGATTGTTAGATGAAGGGTGAGTCTTATTAGTGTGTACAGCATTACGTCTTGCCATTATTATAATGTTACATGAGAAGTTAAAATTATGTAAAACATGAAATACTGTTTAACAACTTTTATTAACCATAATTATTAAAATTGTTGCTTTATAGGATATAAGCTGGGTGACCATAAGATTTGGAGTCACTACTGAAATGTGACTCTAGCATTGATTCAACCATGTTTTGCACACTTCCTCTATCTTTGCTGACTCACACCATCAGTCCCTCAGAAAAACCTGTAGTGCAGGTTCAGGTGTCTGAACACGTCAGTAATAGTTTTAACATTCAGTTTCATTTTTCTGGAAACTTAAGCTAAAGTAATTACAGGTGGAACACACTCTGTCATTCTGTCTAGATCAAGACCAGTGATGATGGCATTATCTCACACTTCTCTAGAAGAACACCTGAAATGTTCTATTTGTTTGGAAATCTTTAAGGATCCTGTGGTTCTCACCTGTAGTCACAGTTTTTGTAGGACGTGTATAGAGAGAACCTGGAATCTGAAGGAGATGAAGAAATGCCCCCTCTGCAGTAAAAGAATGGAACATGAACATATAAACAATTTAGTCCTTAAGGACGCCTGTGAGTTATTCATGAAGGTGAAGAAACGTAGAATGGAAGAACCAGGTGGGGTCTGTCTGCTCCATACTGAGAAACAGCAGCTCTTCTGTGTAGATGATCAACAGCTGGTGTGTTCTCAGTGTGTGGACCAGGACCATCAAAATCACAACTTCTGCTCCATCAGCAAAGCAGCTGAAAAACAAAGGGTAAAGCACAATTTTCATTTTTCATGTTATGACATGGACTAATCTTGGGATAATCAGGAATATAAACAGCAAGCTTTAGGTTAGTGCCCAGTTGCATTAAACATCTTCTTTTTCTATTAAGTTAAACCTTAAGGAAGTATATGGGGGATATGGGACTGCAGTATAGACAGTATATCTTCTGGTGAAATATTGTATTGTATGCGTGTATTTTATGGCAGCCGCACATTATTACAGAGGCTGCGGGCCGGTGTAAATTTCCACACGGGCTGCATTTGGTCCATGGCCTGAACTTTGGAAATGTCTGATTTAGAAAAGAGCAGGTGGTGGCGGTCCACATATTATTGATTTCATGACATAGGCTGCGGGCCGGTGGAAGTCCACAGGCAGGACTTTGGACATCCCTGTCCTAGCCTAACTAATCTAACCCATGACCATCTGGTCACAACACTGGTTTGCTAACCACCACACATTGACTTGCCTTGTTAAGTATAAGTTGGAGTAATTTGAAATTGTGTAAAGCAATGATTGAAAATGCTTACATATTCAAATACATGCTGAATATGGAAATGCTGAAGTGTTGGATAAATATACTTATTAAACAAAAGAGTATCAATAGTGTCTACGAAATGCTGAATATACCTATTAAACATATGAGTATCAATAACAAACATCTTTATTTTCAGAAGGAAATTGAAGGACCATTGCAGGTACTTCAGGCAAAACTGGTATCATGGACTTCCAAAAAATGCAGATATGTTAACTTATCTTCAAAGTTCAAGGTATTGCTGCATTGGATATGTCAAATTCTGCTTTAGTTAGTGCTGCATAAATATTTTGTATACTGAATTCAATACACACTTTAATTCCATTAAAGTCAAACATACAATCACATTTCCTACCCAAGAAATCTGTGCAGCAAGTAGTGTGCCAGGTAAAGACTGAGTTTGAGAAGCTCCACCAGTTCTTAAGAGAGGAAGAGCAGACCAGGATCGCTGCACTTAAGGAGGAAGAGGAACAGAAGAACCGAAAAATGAAGGCAACGATTGAAAAAATGGAAGAACTGTGTTCAGCTCTATCTGCACAAATCAACAATATCACAGATGCCATGAGAGTTGAAGACAGTTTATTTGTAAATGTGAGCATTCTGTCTGATTCTGTCATCAAACATGCTGTGATTATAAGAAGGCAACGGCCACTCACAAATGTTTTGTTTCCTCTTAGAATTTCAAAGAGACAATTAAAAGGTAAATTGTTTTAATGTATTTTTAAGCCTTTATAACATATTTTGTGATACCCATTTGACATGTGTCTGCACACTTTTTAGTGTTATCTGTACCTGTTTGTGATTGTGGCCTCAGAGCTAAATACACAGTTCCAGATCCAGAGGTGGGTCCTGGATATCTGATTGATGAGTCAAAACTCCTGAAGAATCTAAGATACAGAGTGTGGCAGAAGATGAAGGACATCTGTCCTAACTGTGTGTAAATGAACACAACACTTCCTTACTTATATCAAAAGAACACAAACATTACACAAATGTTATTGATCCAACTTAATATCAACATATTCATGCTGCAATTTGGTATTTATTTATTTTTGCTGCAAAAGCTCCAGTAATTCTACATCCAGCTACCAAAGGGCCAATCTCCAAATCTTTCAGGATTTAGATTTACAGCTGCATCTTCACAACCCCAAGTGAAACACCATCTTGGTGTCTGAATGTTTCAGATGACCTGTTCTAGTTCCCCCTGCCAAAAGTGAGCCAGACCAAGCTTAGGCCCTAATCTGCACCAGATGACCAGATAACCAGACCTCACTAGAGCAAGACCTGGGCAAGATGGTTGGACCAACGGGGAGCCCTGACGTCTGTTGGCCTGGCTCATGCTTTCTCTTCCTCATTCTAGGTCCCCCAACTGCACCCTGTGTGGCTGCTTCAACTCCTCAGCAGCTGCCTCTTCCAGGCCTGAATCAACAGAGTTTGATTAACCCGACACTGACTTCTCAGAAGGAGCAACTCACAGGCCTGACTTCTCAACAACAGCGTCTCTGTGAGACTTCTGTAGCGGTGCCTCTCCAACAACCAAAACCTGTGCAGGTGCAGACTCCTTCACCAGGCAACGCAAGTGGGTCTGGTCTACGCAGATGAGGGTGCAATCCCAGTTGCACCTTGAGCCCTGGGTCATGTAGTACATGCTCATGATAACGTAGGTTTAGCCACACCACATGGTCCTTTGTTTTTGTCATCTCTTCCACATGCTTTGTGTTTTTGTTATTTCAATACTTTAAAGACTTTATTTGTAGCCTCTGTTGTCAGCTAGTGTCTAGACATTGCAAAATTTCATTGTTTAGCCATTTGCTTATCTTGTTGTGTCATTTGTGTCTGTGTATGTTTGTTCATTTAAAATATAACTTCACGTTCTTCTGTCATGATATGTGGGTAAGGCAAGATACTGAGACAAGAGCTGTTAACAGAAAGTTTACTTTGGTTGATACCAAACATTTAACATGAATCACACTGACAGTAGTATGTGCTAATAAGACACAAGTGTGTCACATAACATTAACAAGATGGAAGACTGGTATAATGGACAATGTTAAGAAACACATACTCACAGATGGTCAAACCCGATGGAGGAGTCAGGGGATGGGAAGTCACAATTTCTTTAATTTAGAAAGGATCGATTTTAAGTCCATGTGAATATATGGGGCATATGGGAATATATTCAATGTTAAATGATAATATAAAGTCTTGGTGTTTTTGTATTTTTGTTTCAAATCAATTATTACAAAGGTCTATATTATTTTTGTTAATGTTTTCAAGGATATGTATACTCTGTATATCAAGGATTATATGCATTAATTGAAGGATTATATATGGTATATATGAGCTGCCATGCAGGTTCTTTGTCCTTTCCAACCCACTGGACGCTCTCTTCTCCTGTATGCACAGATGATGTTCGGTTCATGATGTCACCTCAAAGGAATCTCACACACCCCTTTTCCACATACAATACTGACACACTTTTTAAAATCACAACAAATATGTACAACCAGATTCACTTCCAAAATAAAAGCTTCATTCTCCCCAGTCAGACATGTGTGGGATTTGTGGGTAATTTACCATTTTACCATTTACCATAAGAGATATTTTAATGCAGCAGAACAATATGTATTTAAATGGAGATGCTTTCAGTCACCAGCTAAGTGCAAGCAGAGCCCTGATATCAGGCGCTCTAGCCCCTGGGATACACTTGACTATGGCCGCTGGTGTCTCTAAAGGGGTCGCTACAGCGATCACAGCCGAAGCTGTGAATCTCCTATCAACAGAGCTCTTTTAACAGGTCGCTCAGTCGGTGTATTACTGAGAAGGGCAAACCTGTCATTATAATGTACTCAGAGATCCACTGATATACAGTTACATACTTATATACTTTTTTCGTACCTACTCGCTCGAGGTTCTAACCGTTCCAAAGCGGAAAATTTCTGTGACGTGGAGGAACAGCATGACACTGATTGGCCAGGGAGTGTCGTCACAGGTTGTGTCACAGGAGAGCGACTCCTCCGCTATGGCCATCTCGTCCATTGTTGTATGGTGTTGTGGTCGCATACAAATGATGTCACGACACTACAACCCGCGCGCCAACAGCGACTCCACCCACATTGTGGTGGTCCACCATTGTAATGGAAACACAACGCGACCGTTCCGTTGCGAATCGACCCGTATCGAACCGTACCGCGCCAAGCAGGCCCTAGTGGAAATGCGCCATTACAGTCATGTGACAAAATAGAACAGCCCATGAAAACCTTTTTGAACATATTTAAACGTGGACATTTGATCATTGATGTTAAAGTTTATGATTATGTTCATTGATTCATTCATCATTCAAACTTAAATTAATATTTCTCATGTTAAATACTGAAATGCGATTAAAATGCGATTAATTTTGATTAATTAATTACAAAGCTTCTAATTAATTCGATTAATCGCGTCCCACCCCTAGAATAATTGGTTTCTGTAGTCTGTCAAATTGAAATGTAATATGTCAAATTCAACCACTAAAATAATTTTGAATTTTTCAAATCTGACTTGTGCAGTTAGTTTCCAAGAGTACTGTCAAATTCAGCCAGTAAACATAATCTCATTCACTTTTGTTAACCTGTGTAACACAGGCTGCGTTGCGAAGTGAAAAGGTGGAAACAATCGCTGAGAGGAGCAAGATTTATTAAAGGGCATTCTATATTCAGTGTTGAAAAGGCACGCTTGGATCAGTTCCATAAGTGAATCCATTATATTTACAAAACCAACACATAGAGACATATTAGAACACAATGAACAAACAAGTACAAACTGTAATAACACAGAAGCGTAAACATGAAATTACACAGGCGATGAGAAACACTCATACAACAACAATTAATGATCCGAAACACGTTAGACAAAACACAGGCTATATATACTCTAGGGGTGGGACGTGAGAGAAAATATGCTTCTTTCAGATCTCACCCCTTTGTCTTAATCGTCTCCTGTCTGTCAACCCCTGGTGGGGCAACCAGTGTGATGGTTGCCCACGTTTGCATGCCCAGCACTTCTGTCCTTTGTTTGTATATCCTCTGTCCCTTGTTGTATATCCTTTGATGTCTTAACCCTAAGGTGCAACTACCCAACCAAATGTAGATTGCACCTTCATCCCCAATTTACCCCCCCCCCCCCCCTTAAACTCCTCATCTTCCTCCTCTTTCATTCCACAATGTATAAAAGGCTTCCCACATAAACCCCAGTAGATCTGGTCATGCTCCACCTTATGTTACATGCTCTGTGTGTCAATAAACTTGTCAACACTGAAGCCGTCCAGTCTCCTGACTCCTGAATCTGATTCCTGAAGGCCGAATTTCTAACAGACGCGATAAAAAATTAATCGAATTAATTCGAAGCGTTGTAATTAATTAATCGAAATTAATCGCATTTTAATCGCATTTCAATATTTAACATGAAAAATATTTATTTAAGTTTGAATGATGAATGAATCAATGAACATAAGCATAAACTTCAACATCTTGTTTATTTTTCCACCAGTCTACTACACAGACCAATAGATTAGTGCAGAAAATAGAGCAAACAGTTTTCAGAACACTGGAAATTCTGACCAAAAAGGTTGTTTAATTTTGGGAGTTTTGCTCAGGATATTGGAATAAGAATAACTGAAGTAAATCAGAAGATGTTTTTTTTTTCTTTAATTTCCCAGGCCTCTGCCACAGCCCTAAAGTCCTCGGCACAGGCATCTCCATAGTGCCTAGAAGTGGTCTTCTGCATGCTCAAAGCAAATGACTGGATCTTCCATTCATCATCTATAGCAGGGGTCCCCTACAACCTACCTCTATAAGCTCGTATACCATCTTCCAGCCTCGCTCTCTATACTCCTCCACTACTTCCTGGTACTTTGCCCTCTTCCTCTCATTGGCTTCTTTGATGTTTTCTTCCCAGGGCACTGTCAGCTCCAGTATGATCAGCTGTTTTGAAGCCTGAGAGATCATGATCATATCTGGGCGGAGGGATGTTGTTGCGATGTGCTGGGGGAACCTCAGCTGCTTACGTCCCCAAAATAATGCACATTTTATTATTATTTTTTTCTTTTTGACGACTTTTCTTCCAACAGTGCATGTATGTACAATGTCCCCAAAATAAAGTTGAAAAAAATGTAGAACATAAATTAATATCTCCTGAATGCAAAAATAAACAGGCTTCAAGATTGCGTGGCTTCTGAGGATTCTGTCCATGAGTCACTGGAAGCTCGCTGGTGCCCCATGCAGGCCGAAGGGAAGAACCGTGAACTGAAAGTGCCCAAATGGTGTTCTGAAGGCAGTGAGCTCTTTACTGTCCTCTGCCAGTGGCACCTGCCACATAACCTTTGCACAAGTCAATGGTGCTTAGGTATTGTTGTGATTTGGGTTTTTTTTGCTTAGCAGTTAACACATGCTTTGTTTATTCTTTTAACATAATACAGTATTCTTTTAATATAATACAGAAGTAAAATGTAACCACTGTTTCATATAGAAGTAAAATGTAACCACTGTCTAAGATGTGTCTGAGCTGTGAACCCTAGGGAGAGGATGTTGAGCTAACCACACTGTAGAGTGAGATCTAAAAAGCAGAAGGCGTAGGCCTGAGTGTGACGACGTTGAGGAAATATGAATTTACAGCATCTTCATGAATGGTGGCCTCTTTCCGGCCTATCAGTCCATAGGCAGGGACCATAAGTCTATCAGGGAAAAGTGTTGGGGTTGCAGAAAGAAGAAGTGTGGTACGTGTGGATAACATTACCATGTAAGGTATAGAAGAGTGAACGGAGGGGTGGAGAAAACAGTATATAACGACTGCGTCTAATCATTACTCTTTGAGAATTCTCTGATACACAGGTAGTGTTGGTGTCTCTGAGATTCTCCCGAGATATATCTCTGGTTCTTAATAAAGCCTTTTGATAGCATTGCAACAATTTGGCTGGTGGCTCCTGTTTTCTCCTACAATCGAATGAACATGCTGGGCTGAAGTGGTGGGAACGTGGTCAGCCCTCGAAAGTATCTGGCCTTGTCCAGGTCGTCAACCCTTGGCATGGGGTATGGGTCAAACTTTGCCTGCATATTGACCTTGCGAAAATCCGAGCAAAATCTCAGGCTGCCGTCTTTCTTGGGGATCAGGATGACTGGGCTGCTCGATGACCCCCAGCTGAAGCATCATGTCCAGCTCCTCCTTCATGACAGGCAGCAGTTGCTCTGGCACCCTGTAGCAAGGCTGCCGCACGGGGTTGTTATTCTTGAGCACCACCCGGTGCTCCACCAGCTCGGTCCGCCTAGGTCGCTGAGTGAAGAGGCCCTCTGGCAGGATGTTGTAGAGGTCATGCTGGCGCTCCTCTGGCAGATGGCTGAAGTCCAGCTGGCTCTCCTCCTCTTGGCCTGGCAGATACTATTCACTGTACTCTTCTTCCTCTTCAACTGCTCGGATGAACAGCGCTGACGCCTCCTGCCGTGGTTCTGACTGCAGTTCTGGCTCTGCCCGCTCTGTCCACCGCTTCAACATGTTGACATGGAAGACTTGATGTTTCTTTCGGCGGTCTGGCATGTTGATTTCATAGGTCACCTCTCCCATCTTGCGTGTCACAGTGTAGGGCCCCTGCCATTTCGCCAACAGCTTGTTGTGTGAGCTGGGCAACAACAGCAGGACCCAGTCACTAGTCTGGAAGCTGCGCGTGAGGGGAAGACCGGTCGTACCATGCTTTTTGTCGATCTTGGGACTTGCGGAGGTTTTCTTGGGCCATGACAGTTACAGCAGTCAGCTTCTCTCTCATCTTCAAGATGTAGGAGATGATGTCCATCTGCTCCATTGTCTCTCCTGCCCAGGTCTCCTTCAACACATCCAGCGGGCCCCACACCTGGAGTCCGTAGCGCAGTTCGAAAGGACAGAACCTTGTTGACTCTTGGGGGACCTCTCTGTACGCGAACAACAGGTAGGGTAGCCACTGGTCCCACTCCTTTTCGCCGTCATCCACAAACCGTCTGAGCATGTTCAAGAGGGTCTGACTGAATCGCTCAACAAGTCCATCCATCTGTGGGTGATAGGGAGTGGTTCTGATGCGCTTTATCCTTAACAGGTCATAAACTTGCTTCAGTGTTCTACTCATAAAGTTGGGGCCTTGGTCCGTTAGCACCTCATGGGGAATCCCTACTCTAGAGAATAGCTGGAGCAGGCAAGAAGCAACTTGTTTGGCAGTGACAACTTTTAAGGACCTTGGGGTACCTGGTAGTCACAGATGACCAAGATGAAGCGCTTCCCTCAAGCGCTCTCAAATGGAGTGTCAACTACAGGGAGTGGCACTAATGGGGCACGTACAAAACCTTTCCCTCCTGCTAGATGACATTGGGGACATGATCTGCAGTAGTCTCTCACTTGCAAAAACATTCCGGGCCAGTAAAAGTGTCTGCTAATGCGTTGCAGTGTTTTCATGTGAGCTAGGTGACCTGCCCATGGGATCGTGTGGCCTAGCTCCAAAACTTGACGTCTGTACTGCTCTGGCACAACAAGCTGCAAACCATCATCATTCTGTCTGTACAGGATGTTATTTTGCAAGGTAAAAACTTCATTACCAAGGTTTGGGACAAAACAAGAACCCTCTTCTGCCTTCTTAAACAGTCTGGCTAGTGTTGGGTCTGCCCGCTGCAATTCAGCAACATCACCAGAAACATGCACATCAGCCTCAGACAGGCTAGGGGGACCAACATCAGGATCGATCTGTAGGCTTGACTGGTCTACAAGGTCTAGCATTGTCTGTCTACGCTTAGCACATCTCTGCTCACGGGTGCATGCTGTCTCACCTAGGACATTCTCACCATAAAAAGGAAAATCAGCCATGTCTATGGGTTTAGCCTTAGCCTTAGCTCTCGTCACCACACAGCTTAAAGAGGTTTTTCCTACCAGGTCCAACAATACAGGGAGGTCTTGACCTAACAGCATTGGGTATGGCAGTTTGGGGACCAGCCCCACCTTGAGTAAATACGTCTGACATACACCTCTGCTGTACTATGCTCACTTGTATCACCATGAACACAACAGATAGTCAACTTGTCATTGTCATTTCTGAACTCAATGGGGACCAAATCGGCCTGAACCAATGTCTGCATGCATCCTGTGTCAACTAGGGCCGTGGTGGGTTTACCATTAAGCTCCATAGGAATGACAGGATCTCTGCTCTGCTGGGTCTTAATAGGTGCGCTAGGTTTGGGAACATAGCATAGGTGGGAATGCTTGGACTTTCTGAGGGGGCAAGCGGGGCTCTTGTGACCTTCCCTACCACAGTTAAAGCATGAAACCCCTTGGAGCTTAACATTGCTTTGGGGAGGAGGTGGAGTGTTCCTACTGTAGTTAGGGGGCACACCAGAACCATTTCCACTACTAGCACCATCAGACTTACCCCACGGTTGGCAGTCCAGCACTCCGGCGTGGCGGAACCTCTTGGAGCCTTTGTGTGCAGTGACAAAGTTCTCCACCAGGGTGGCAGCTTCTGCTGCTGTCGTCGGATTGCGTTCTTTAACCCAGGTCCTCACCTCCGGATAGAGAACGTGCAGGTATTGTTCCAGCACCATGGTCTCCAGGAGGGCCTCTTTGCTGCTGGTGTCATACTTCACCCATTTTCTTTCAGCCGAATGTACAGTTCTTGTGGCGTTTCGTCTGGGCTGGTAGCCATTGCTCTGAACTGTGAGCGGTAAGTTTCTGCATTATTTCATTTTTTTTCAGAATTACTTCCTTCAGTTTCTCATATTCCATATTATGTTCAGGGTCCATCGCTATAAAGGCATTCCTGGCTTTGCCTGTTAAAAGTGGTATCACTTACAGGCTGCTGCTAGCTTCTCGAATGTCATCAGGTAATGGTCGATGTTGTCGGCCTCTTCCAGCTTTGGCATCCTCAGCTTGTACGGCGTCCTACCACCTCTGGTGGTATCTGCAGCTGGTTCTGGTGTTGCACTGTGAGAAGGAGCAGGAGTGTTCCCTCTCTCTCTCACATTCTCCACATCCAGCTGGAGCTGGGTTACCTGGTGGGTAAGGATAGAATACTGCTGGGCTTGCCATGCAGCCTCTTTCTCCAGTTTCTCGTCTCTGGCTCGCTGCACCATCATGAAGGACTCAAACATTCTTGCCAGCCGGTCCAGGGAAGACTCATCCCTCATCTCTGCATTGGCCACGGCTCTAGCTGCTGCTGTCGCCTCTGCATCACCCCTGACTGCTGCTGGCTCTGCTGCTGCCTCCACAGTGGTTTTGCTGTTTGCCTTCCTTGTCGTCATCTCTGTCACTCCATATCCCACTTCTGACACAACATGTTGCAAGGACAGACAGCGGTGGAATGGACAGAGATGCAAAGAAGCTTATGTCCCCAAAATAATGCACATTTTATTTTTTTTTTTTTCTTTTTGACGACTTTTCTTCCAACAGTGCATGTATGTACAGTGTCCCAAAAATAAAGTTGAAAAAAATGTAGAACATAAACTAAATATCTCCTAAATGCAAAAACAGGCTTCAAGATTGCCAGGCTAAATCAAAATGAATGATCCTGAACATCACTTCTACACAACCAAGTCACATTTGCATATACCATACCGTCTACACCTCAACTCCCGCTCTGGAGCCTCTCCTGGGCTTCTATACCCATAGCCCCTCCCACAGATGGGCCCATTGCACAAGTAAATCAATCAACTAAATAATAACATTTTAAATGAAAAATTACAACAGAAAAGACTAAACACAAAATACATAAACACCCAAAATAATTTTCACAAAATAAAAATCCCCACTACACTCTATAAAATACATTTTCCCCAAACTCATTAAAACACCCCTGCTAAAATAGTCTGTGCCGCACAGAGTGCACTGACCCCCCCTAATAAGTATAGAGTGGACCAGTCCCTCGGTTTCGCCCAAGGAGAAGAAAATGTTTGGTGCGCTGGTGAATCTATGGAACCGGTGGTGTTTGGAAAGATTGTAAAAACCATTCAACTTCAAAACAGATCTGTGTGTAAGTGTGTTTATTACTGTTACTATTGCTGATACTAGGATTTAAAACAGATGAATGACTGTTTAGGACTTATAGAAACCGTGAGTGGTGAAGTGGAAACAAACAAATGTTACAAAATGACGGTAGGCCTCCCGGCACACTGTAACAAATGCGAATTAAATGCTATGGCAAATGGTGAGATGTGGAATGCTTAAATGTAATTTCTTTAATGAACATTAATAGATTATGAATGCATTTATTGAATGTAAATGCATTTATGTTTTTGTGTATGCACACCGAGGCTGTTGAGGATTGAGCCAAATCATTAGATAGGCCGTAAGGTGAACATCAAAATTCCGCTCCGCGCTCTCCGTACCAAACACGCTTCAGCCCAAAAAAAAACGAGTTATGTTGAGGTTTAAATAAAAGTTTCGCCGCTCAAAATACAGTACTTTTTTTGTTCGCAGCGTTTAATGGAAGGACTAGTGCCATCGTAGTAGCAGCGCGTTCATCCAGCAGTGCCGAAGAAGAGGAAATCTCGTCCAAAAGTGTTAAAAAAAATAATAAAGATTTGTTACATGCATATATCGTCTGGTAAGCATGAGGAAATACAGAATTTCACCAGCACAATGTGGAATACTTATCGAGATAGTCTTCGGCAGTGGCTAGATTTGAGGGGCGAGTGCAGAGACATAGCAGAAAGTTTCAAACAGTCTTGAACTGGATTTGAAGAAATTCCCGATGATGCGGCTTTCCATCCCACACGGTACCGGAGGTTTATTGACAAGCGAGAGATCGAAAAAATTCCGACCAGGAAACTTCGGTCCAGATCAAGCCATCTCGAGCTCCGGCCCCGTTCTTCCTGCCATCTGCATAATTTGCAAGAAAGGCTGCAAATTTGTCGTCGCGGGTGGCAGACGCCAAAAAGAAGCTTTGACAAAAACACAGACTTTAACTGCAGGTAAGACTGGGTATCACCCTCACCCAGGGGCGCAGATGGCACTGGGGAGGGGGGGACATGTCCCCCCCAGATTTATATTGAGGTCAGCAACAGGCGGACCACGGTCCGGATCCTAACAAATTACGTTCGCCAACCCCTCCCCCCCCCCCCCCCAACAAATTACGTTTGCAGCCACCCCCCCGCTCAACAAGTTACATTCGCCGACACCCCCCCCCCCCCCCCCCCCCCCCCCGCTCAACACATTAAATTACGTTCGCCAAGTCGGGGCTATCTGCCAAACTTGGCGCGCGGAAAAATATAGTTGATTACCCCTGATCTACAAGCATAAACATATATTGTACAGCTTGGTCCCCCTCACTTCAGAATTTCCATCTGCGCCCCTGCCCTCACCCCCACCACACAGTAGGTAGTCTATGCAAATGCATCCCATCCCCCAGCACACACACACACACACACACACACACACACACACACACACACACACACAGATGTTGGGAGAAGTTGAATGACTATGTAGCCTACACTGCTACACAATCCTTGTATTTGTCTAATTCTAATATCAATGTATGTCTGAATTACCATAATGTGTTGTGCATGTGTGTGGGTGTGAAATTACTTTCCAATACATAACTATGCCTATAATATGCCCCCCCCCCAGTGTTTTAGATCTTTGATATAGAATGAAACACACTTTGACTTTAATGGGATACTGGGTATGTTTGTATAAATGTCATAGCATGCCTGATGTTAATATTAGAGGTGTGCCAAAAAATCAATTCATATATCAAAAATCGATTCTCATTTACTATGATTCAGAATCGATTTTAAATGTCCCAAAATCGATTCTAAGTCGTGGTGAAGTCTCGCGTTACGTAATTACAAAATTACGCGAGACTTTACGCAGCATGTTCTGGGACACACTCATGCGCGGAAAAGGTTCAAAACACATGGAGGAAAGAGATATTCAACCTGTCCGGTCTTCATTTAAGGCAAAAAATATGGGTTCATTTTGGTTTTTACCGAATGCCGGGGAAGACCGAACTGGACACAATGTAGCTCGTATGCAAGGCGTGTGTAACGCGGTGAGCACGGGAGCGTTAATATAGAGAAGGGTGAGAAATAATATAGAGAAGGGTGGACCCAAGTGAAATAATATAGAGAAGGATGGACCCAAGTGCCGGCTCACAAGATCAAGACGTTTGACACTCGTCAAATGTATTAGCGAGAGGGAAACGTGCACAGCAACCCAGAACGAACAAACAAAACAACACTGAAGACTCGATGCGCAAGAGAATAGAAACCAAAACCGTGAGGGCACGGAGTAAATAGAAACAAAAAACCAATGCGGAAAATACAACGCATGAAAAATAACACTCAACCGTAGTGAGACGGGAGGAAGAAACAAAATAACAACAGTAACTAAAAAACAGCACAGATAAATGCAATGCGAAAACGAAACCAAGGACACCAGCAGTAACTGGCAAAAAACGCTGCAGCAAAATAAAACCCTTCCCAAAAATAAAGGCAAAACGGATAGGAAGAAATACAGGATTGGGAAAACTTGAGATGAGTCAGGAAGCGATGCATGAGATACTCGAATAAGTAAAGAGAAAGCATAACAGAGAGAGGTGGCGAGACACCATTAAACGATAAGCAATCACAGAGAAAGCAGAGACTGGCTGAGAACGTATGGTCACGTCGGTTTAGTCTGGGACTGACTCTGGTGCCCCTAGCGACGGCTGGGGGAACTGCATCCGAGCCAACCCTGACAGCTCGCAAAATGAAGCTCAAGAATTTTGGTAACAACAAAAACCATTTTATTTTACCAAAGCACTTAATTTTTGTTAATTAAATGTGAAAGACACTTAATTTTCTGTATTTGTCGTTCTGTCTTGCAAAGCAGACTGTAGTAGATCATGCAGATTTTATAGACTGAAGCAGACATTTTTATAAATCAAATCGTTTTTTGAATTGAAAATCGTTTTGAATCGAAAATTGATTTTTGAATTGAATTGTGGCCCCCAAAATCGGAATCGAATCGTGAGATAGTAAACGATTCCCACCCCTAGTTAATATGCCACTGAATACCTGTTTAGAATTGTGGCTCCTCAGCCTGATGCCCTGTCTGGTCAACACACTGCTTTACAGCAGCAAGCCCCTCCCCCGGTCCATTCCCCCACCCCCCCCCACTGCCCCTCTCTCACACTTGAACACTTGGGACTGTCCCTGTGTGTTGCTGGGCGGCCCCAGCAACCAGACTTGTCTCTAGAGGTGTGTCCTGGCTGTGCTGTACATCTGTGTGCACAAGAAATCCTTTTTTGCCTGCCTATTTATTCATCCTTTGTTCTCTTCTTTTGTACAAGACAAGTTGCAGGAAGCTGCTGAAGTGAAGGATGACCAGAGCGTCCTCATTCACATCAAGGACAGAGTGTGTGTGTGTGTGTGTGTGTGTGTGTGTGTGTGTGTGTGTGTGTGTGTGTAGAGCATCCTCATTCACATCAAGGACAGTGTGTGTGTGTGTGTGTGTGTGTGTGTGTGTGTGTGTGTGTGAAGTGAAGGATGACCAGAGCATCCTCATTCACATCAAGGACAGAGACTGAAGATGGAAACCTTCAAGTGACATGATGACAAGAAATCCAGCCCCTGATTCTGTTCTACATGTCATACAGTGTGTGTGTGTGTGTGTGTGTGTGTGTGTGTGTGTGTGTGTGTGTGTGTGTGTGTGTGTGGCTGCAGAGGGAGTGCCTGTGAGACAAACAGATTCTCCTGTTTCTCTGCAGGACTCTGTTGTACAGACTTGTGCAGGTGTTCCAGCTGTGTGAACACAAAGGAAACAGAGGATAAAGATGATGATAGCTGCCCTGACACTGACAGTGAGGAATAGAACATGTGTGTGTGTGTGTGTGTGTGAGAGAGAGAGAGGGAGAGAGAGAGATATATTTTACAGCTATTCTATTTGTATCATTGTCATTCCTTTTATTATGGTTATGTATATACGTTTATGCCGGTTGATGTAAATGCCAGTTGATGTGTATGCCCTCCAGCCCCGTCGACAGGGGGGGACAACCGGGTCTGTTGTCCCGGGCCCCAGGGCCAGGGGGGCCCATCAAAGAGCCCAGCTATTTATTTTTTATTTAAAGTCTATAATTTTAAATAAAATCTTTCATTAATATAAATTAATGTCCTCAAAATAAGCTCAATGGCTAAAATATATGTTTTTTACCTATCTGCATATTTCCATTAAGAGCATACACCCCCGCCTCCCACTGAAAAATGGTTCGATCCAGCACCGACCGTAGCTGGCTCGTACCCGCCCAACAGCAGGAAATACAGTGGTGGATAGGTAAAGTAAACAGGAATCTGTAGTGCAGGAAAGAAAGGAAAAACATTTATCTGACGAATGTTAATGTTGCATTGTGTTCCAGGTTTGAAAAGTGCTGGAATTTAGGCTAAAGTACTTAAAAGTGCTTGAAATTGTAACTGCTTCGTTTCACACCAAATAGCTGTCTAACTGAACAGTTCTCTTGTGTTACATTAACAAATACGAGCCTCTTGTAATTCCAGGACGAAACATGAGAGAACGTGAAGACATTAAGACTGGGCATTTTGAAAATGAACAACCATTAAATAATGTGATAAAAAGCGAATTATTTCGAATCATTTCGAGTATATGTATAAATATTTAACTTAATTAAGTTTAACGTTCTGGGAAATATAGAAATGGACCTTTAAAATGACGTACAAGTGCTTTAATTCCACCTTATAAAGGTATATGAACCCTGCAAACATGACTTTGTTCATTGCGCTGAGGCGCGGCACGTGTGAAGTTACAAAATTCGAGAGGTGCACGACCTCACGAATCGACAGCGCGTGAGGCC
This sequence comes from Brachyhypopomus gauderio, assembly GCF_052324685.1. Lineage (NCBI taxonomy): Eukaryota > Metazoa > Chordata > Actinopteri > Gymnotiformes > Hypopomidae > Brachyhypopomus > Brachyhypopomus gauderio. Next base: position 1,900,646 of record NW_027506870.1, read on the forward strand.
CTCACGCACGGGCGGTGCCACTGCGATTACGTCATTTTCGCTGCGCGGGCCCTCGCGCCGCGTCAAGTATAAACCAGTCAGCTGTCAGAAACAGCTTTGATGTGTGGCTATATAATTGTGATTTGTGCTGTAAATAAAGCACTATTTAGTATTAATTTGGCTTAATTCAGAAATACATTTTGAGAATGCTTATTCATGTAATTCTGAGGGCCAAATAAATACTAAATAGTGCGTTATTGTATATAAAGTGGGCATAAAATAATATTAATCAACGATATTGTTGATAATTATTTTATGCCCACTATAAAATTATATTTTGGGAGATTCCTTTCTGTAGGTTATATTTAACAGCACTAGGCAGGTTGTCATTTTTCCAGTTTGTTGTCATAAATCGGCTACGTGATTGGTTTAGCGCGGTCACGCGGTGTCATGTGACGTCAAATTTGTCATTCAGCGTTAGGAAAATAGTTCTTCAGAAAACGTCTCGGTTTAAACAAAGTACAGGATTCTGTAACGCGAAACTTTTTTGGTAAGTGCAATATAACCTGATCATTTTTATTAGCTAACGGGCATGTAGTTCGGAGAGCGCGGAGCGGATCAGAACGAAAACGGGGTTCACCTTACGGCCTAAGAACCAGCTGCTTAATGTTATCACTCCTAAATCAAATCACTCAAACCACTTTATTCTCCATATCATATATTCTAATGGTTAATAATATTAAGAAATCTCAGTTACCCTTTGTCTGAAAAATCCATCTGGCCTTTGTCAGTGACTCGTCATGGATACCCACTTCACCCACATTCAACATATTTGCTCCTGCACACATAACCTGGAACTTCTGGCACTCAAGTTTCGTCCTTTCTACCTCCCTCGCCAATTTACTTCGGTTATTGTGAGCACCGTTTACATTCCACCTCGGGCGAACATGGACACTGCACTGTCTGAACTCCACGATACACTCACACAATTCCAGAGTAATCACCGGGACGCTGCGCTTATTGTGGTTGGGGATTTCAATAATGCTAACCTCAAGCGCGCAGTACCGAACTTTTATCAGCATATTACCTGTCCCACCAGAGGAAAACGGACACTGGACCACTGTTACACTTTATTTAAGGACAGTTATAAGGCGCAATCACATCCACCGATGGGAAAGTCAAGTCTGATCATGCCGCCATCTTCCTCCTGCCTAAATATAAACAGAGGCTGAAACAGGAACAACCAGTTCAGAGGGACAAGCTATTCGAATCCTCAACGAGCATGGTTTTTAATGCAATTGCATAAAATGCACAAACTATTATATATATATATATATATACACATATACACATATATATGTAATGTGTATAGAGGTATATGCTTGTATACTGTCCTTATGCCCTTATGTACATATTTATGTTTGTGAATAGATTAGAGCTGAATAACATCTATGAGACATTATAAGTATGCTGCACCACTTCTGTACAATCAGTCACTTCACACACCTCGTCACCTTAAACTAGCCACTTTAAACCTTGTCACTTAAATCATTTCACTTAAATGGCTCTTTTTAACTGTATTATTATTATTATTATTATTATTATTATTATTATTTTGGTTTTCTAAATATTTCTATATTCTATATTTTGTCCATTTATCATAGTTTAATTTAAGGTGGAGTAGTCCCCAAAGCATTTCACTGCCTGTCGTACTGTGTATGACCATGTATGTGACAAATAAACCTTGATTTGATTTTATTATCATTGCTATGCTGATGACACTCAGCTAATTCTTTCCTTCCCTCATTCTGACACCCAGGTCTCTAGGCGTTTCTCTGCATGCTTGGCAGATGTTACTTCATGGATGACTGCTCACCACTTGAAGCTCAACCCTAGCAAAACTGAGCTTCTGTACATTCCAGGAACCCCAACCCCACACAACGACCTCACAGTTTCCTTTGAGAACATCTTGTTAACACCATCAAAACTGCTCGAAGCCTGGGTGTAACGTTGGACAATGAGTTGTCCTTCTCAACACGTTTCAAAACTGACCAGATCCTGCAGATTTCTCCTCTGCAACATACGGAGAATACGACCCTTCCTTTCACAGGAAGCTACTCAAGTACTTGTGCAGTCTCTAGTAATCTCTAAGCTGGACTACTGCAATTCCCTACTTGCAGGTCTTCCTCTACGGGTCATCAGACCTCTACAACTAATTCAGAATGCTGCAGCACGACTGGTCTTCAATCTACCCAAGTTCTCACATGTGACTCCTCTACTACGCTTTCTTCACTGGCTTCCAGTAGCGGCACGCATCCATGGTCAAAAGCCGATCTGTACAGCAAACACTTAGAACCTCAAGCTTTGCTCGACTTGAAACTCCATGCTTAAAGTCTCATGGAAGACAAAGCTCCAGACTATTCTCCGTCCTGGCTCCAAGATGGTGGAACGATCTTCCATTAGCTGCTAGGACTGCAGAGTCTATTGCTATATTCAAGCGTAGACTGAAGACTCACCTGTTTGTTGAGTTCTTACCAGAGCACTAACTCAGCTGATACCACTTGCCGTTGTTCTTAAATTGTATGTCTGTCTATGGTTATTTGTGCTTCTTGGCAAATGCCTAACTTGCACAACACTAGGTAATGATACTGATTCCTGTAGTTTAGTAGTAGTCTGACTCAATGGTGTCTTGAATTCTGGCCTATCTGTACTATTTCCTAGGATGTATTCTGTGATCAGAAGCAAAGCACTTTGTAAGTCGCTCTGGATAAGAGCGTCTGCTAAATGCCGTAAATGTAAATTTCATTTGATTTGACATATTTACAAGAACTGACTATTTGGCTACAGTCTATATGTCCCAGCCCTTCACATGTTACGCTGTCACAAGGTAATCATTATACGTCTGAGGGATCAAAAGATTTTGCCTGTGTTTTGTGTGTGATTGTGTTTTTACATATGTATTTCAGCCCATTAACTCAGTCACTGGATATGACTGACAAAGAAGAGCTGTATAGCATATTGGATACTGAAACAGGGGCTATGACCATCTGGTGTAACTTCCCATATTGTATCTGTGCAGAATGTGCCTGATAATTCTTCTGCAGTGTTTTTGTATAATGCTGAAAAAGCAGAGGGTTAGTACTGTATATTTAGGATTTTTAAAAATCTGTTTTTCACTAATAAATGTGAATAGCACAAAATTGAATAATCACATTAGGTTGAAAACAGAAACATAAACAATACTTGAAGTGCTCTCAGAAGTATAAATCAAGATTATTTTACTGCATTTCTTTTATAGAATGGAAGACTATAGTAGAGGTTGCCAGGGCAGCACACCTGTACAGAGATGCTGTTCTCCACACTCATGCACCATGGCTGGCAGAATGATTGACCACTGCTTTTTGCATGGAGGTCCTGCATTGTCAGGGCTTAGTCCAGCTGTTACTCACATTCTTTCTGGAGGCAAAGTGGAAACAGCTGTTATTGAAATCTGTCCCGACCTTGATCTTCGCGTGCAAATTAAGCTGGTGTGTGCTTGTTTTGAATCTAAAGTACTTACAAAAATTTTGTATTTTTTAATAAGTTTGTACGTTGTAACATTATTGAAATTACTTTATGTGCCTTAAAGCTGGAAGGGAACTCCGAACTGTTGGCAAGTGAAAAAACAGTGTTGACGCTCTGTGCATTTCATGGGACCTTCCTGCAGTAATGAAAGGCAATCGAAGATGGCTCTTTGAGAAGCTACTACAACATGCGGTACTTACTGAAGGTTGTGATATCTGTAGTCTGTTAAACAAGTAGCAGTGAATAAAATGTTTTCTCACTGGGTAATCGGACGAGCCATGAAGCAAATTAAGCAGATTAGAAAAGGACTGAAGAGACGCTATTGTGGTCACTTATGTGTTAGCGTCCAGATGTACTCCCAATAATTTTCCCACGGGAGTCAAGTGCTGTGCTGACCCCTGAGGTATTAAAGTACTGAACACATCTATAAGATCTAACTCAACCAAAACCTACTTATTTTGGATGAATTTCCTGTTTTTTACAGACCATTCTAAACTGCATCAGCTGGCCTACAATAACACATGCTCTTGATGATGATGACGACGACGACGACTGCTCTGTTGAAGATAGGAGCCGTGTTGCAGGGTATCTCCGCCAGTTCATTGAAAATGGTTCGGAATTACACTTCACCTCTCACACCTCTGGTTCTGGTGTCCAATATAAGAGACCTGCTCAAACACATGATTCGGCACAATTAATTTGTGTCTTTAGTAGGTGGTTTTTTTGGGAGGGGGAAAATGAGAGATAATTTGATTGGTGTATAGTAATTTGCAATGTTTAATATGTGTAGCATCCAGTGATGAACTGAAGACCCTCGTAAAATTCTGGGTGGGTTGGGAAGCACCTGCCAGAACCCTCGCACTGGAAGTGGTCGACTTGTCACTTGCCAAAGTCATCAACGTGCTTTGAGACTCTACGTCTTCCAGCCCATTACAAGGACTTTTCTGTATTTAAGGAAGATCTGCAAGCTTGCATTAACACAGCTGACACAGGATTTGGACTCGTGTGACTAGGTGGATAAAACAATTTAATTGAATGTTCTTAACCTGGTTTTATTGGTCAAAATGTGCTTTAAACAACTTGGATGCCAAGCCAAAAAAAATTCTAGAAATGTTTACTATCCTTGATGAAAAATAAAGAGCAACTGTTTAATTTGAAAACTTTACTGCCCTTGCTCATATTAGTTTTGACCTAATATGTTCTGTACATACTGGATGGTAGCCAGATAAATGTCTGCACCATAGGATTGAGAGGGTGCTAAGGGGTTAATGGCTGCCCTTAGTGCTGCCAGATCTTCAGGGTTCAATTGATGATCTACTGTTGGAACGGTGACTCCATGGTGTGGGTCTTCAGGCAAGCCGCATTCATCCCAATCCAGATGTGCAAGGCATAATTCCTGAAGTGAAAGTTACAAAACGGCTGTTGAACAAAATGCTGCCAGAATGGGGTGTAGTCATCTGTTTCAACTATCCCACAATATGAACTTTACATCATGAAACGTATGCTCAATTTCAGATTAATAGATAAGATTGACCGATCTAGAATATGCAATTATTTGGACAAGTATATGATTATAATACATTAAATTTCTGGTACCTCCACATTTTCAGGTTCTTCTACTGAATGCTGAATGTTTCCCATCTCCCAGATTTGATGTGGTGACAGGTTCCCCTCTGTTCTGATTGGGTGATTATCCCAACCATTGCAGAAGGTACTGAGACTAGCTTGTAGTCTGGTTACTTACTTACTTACTTTTACTTTATTGTCCACCGAAGTGGAAATTTGCCTTTGGCTTCTCAAGAAATGTGCAAATAACAACGTACCAAAAAAAAGGGGGGGGGGGTACCTACAATGCAGTGCAACAGTTACTAGGATCCTACCAACCGCGATAATCAGATAGTACAACCAACTAAGGAAACAATAACCATATATCAATAAAAGTAAAATCACAGTAAATAAAAATACAATCACAATACATCAAGAACAATCTACCCAGACACAATCAGTTGGCATTCAATGCCAGCACAGCATGAGGTACAAAAGAGTTTTTATATATGTTCCGGCTTGCCTTTGGCACCCTAAATCGACGGCCAGATGGAAGTAACTGAAACTCTGAGTGCAGTGGGTGTGAGCTATCTCTACTTATACCTTTGGCCTTTCTAAGCACAGCCCTGTCAAATATATGACACAGGGGAGTCTGCACCTTACCAATAACCTTCCCAGCAATTTTTATAATTTTTGAGAGCTTGTTTTTATTCTTTACACTCAGGTTACCGAACCAGGCAGCTATGTTAAATGATAATAGACTTTCCCCCAGGCTCCTGTAAACCATTTCAAGTACATGTTGACTAACACCGAAACTCCGCAGCTTCCTGAGTAAAAACAAACGTTGATTAGCTCTCTTAAAAATGCGCTCAGAGTTCTCATTGAAAGTAAGAGACTGATCAATTATTGTGCCCAAGTACTTAAAATGATTAACCTGCTCAACAGGCTGGTTGTTGAGCAGGACAGGGAGAATGTTACTTATACCTATTTGTTTTGATTGTAATATAAGTTCTTTTGTTTTAGCCACATTCATTTCCAGGTAGCTAGCCTGACACCAGTCCTCCAATACAGAGACCTGTCTAAGGTAAGCCTCCTCATCTAAACAATTACCTTCCCGAAGTAGACCAACCAGAGCCATGTCATCAGCATATTTGAACAACTTAATATTACCACTACAAACAGACATTTCATTTGTATAAATAGAAAACAAAAGCGGAGACAGCACGCAACCCTGAGGTACCCCCGTATTCAGGACAATTTCATCTGAATAAACCCCATTCCTCAAAACTCTCTGAGGGCGATCAGTTAAGAAGCTCCTGATCCAATAAATAAGTCCACCATTAACATTCATCTTAACAAGTCGTTCTAAAAGACTATCAATTTGCAAAGTATTAAATGCAGAACTAAAATCAATAAAAAGTACACGTGCATATGATTTTGCATACTGTAAGTGGCCAGCTAAATAGTCCACTATAGTGATAGTAGCATCTTCTGTCCCTGTATGTGTTTTATAAGCGAATTGTAAGGGATCAAGTAGATCCCTGACGGAGGAATTGAGATGGGAACTAACAACTCTCTCCATGCACTTTGCTAGAAGAGAGGTAAGTGCCACAGGTCTGAAATCTTTAAATGACGTTGGTCTAGAGACTTTAGGAACAGGTATTATTGTGGACTTCTTCCATATGTCAGGGAACGTATAGCTGTTCAGCAAAGTCTGAAACAGCTGTGTCAACACCCCTGTAAGCTGGTGAGAACATGTTTTAAGGACTCTTCCTCTAAGGCCATCAGGGCCAGGGGCAGTGTTGGGTCTAATTTTAGAGAGGCACGCAAATATTTCTCTCTCAGAGAGCTGAATGGGTTCAAAACCACCAATCTGGTTACAAACATTATTGCAGCCTATACTTGAATCCCTCACATCAAACCTACCATAAAATCTGTTTAAATTATTTACAAAAACACCACCATCCTCCATATTCACACTCTGCCTTTTCCTTTCCTTCCCCATCATTATATTTAGCCCATCCCATGCCTGCTTTAAATTGCCAGAGCAAAATCTTTGCTCAACTTTATTTTTGAACTCTATTTTTGCTAAAACCACTCTACGTCTGAACTCCTTTCCTTTTTGCCTCACCAATTCCATATCCCCCTTCAAAAATGCAACCCTCTTCTCATTTAGACACATTTTAAGGTCCTTTGACAGCCATGGTTTGTTATTACTGTACACCTTAACAGTCTTAGATGTGAAAACCACATCCTCACAGAATTTAATATAACAGGTAATCGAATCTGTCAGTTCATGTGGATCACTACTTGTGTCAAAGAACATGCACCAGTCTGTACAGTCAAAGCAGTCTTGGAGTTCCTCCACTCGATTGTTGGACCATAGTTGAACAGTTTTCAAATGAGGTTTTTCACGCTTGACTTTCTGTCTATAAGTTGGGAGATGATGAATTACATTATGGTCCGACCTTCCCAGAGGATGCCGACTTACTGACTTGTATGCATCCGGAATATTACCAAAACATTGGTCCAAAATACGCGTAGAGCGTGTAGGCGTGGTGACATACTGCTGTAAATTAGGAAGATATGATGACAGCTCGCATGTATTAAAATCTCCCAATACAAAGACTGGTTGATCAACCGATCGGGAGAGCGCAGCATTAAGGCTGTCAGCAATAGATTCAGCAGCTTCCTTGTTATTCGGACCTGGGACATAAACAAGAATAATTGTAATTTGGCCAAACTCCCGTGGGAGATAAAATGGCCGGAAAGACACAGACAGTAGCTCATAGTCTCTAGTGCATATTTTCTCATGTACTTTAAACTGAGTTGCCCAAGTATTGTTAAACAGAATACAGAGACCACCGCCGATAGATTTTTTAGATAAAGACCTGTCGCGGTCTGCCCTTATGGCTGTGAATCCCGCCAGGTCGATGTCGGCGCTGTCCTTGTGAAACCAAGTCTCTGTTAAACAAATCAAGTTACTCCTTCGGAAATCCTCCTCAGATCTGAGTCGCGCTGAGATCTCATCCAGTTTGTTACTGAGTGATCTGACATTTGACAAAGTTAAGAACACATAGTGACAGCTGTAAATGTGCAAGCTGTTAGATGATGTTAGGTGAAGGAAACCATGGTCTTCAAGTGAGTGTAACACGTTGTAGTATGTGCTTGTGACGGCACACCACACGTCTCTCCACAGCCTCTCTATTCTGCAAAGGGGGATTAAGCAGCAGGTTAGTGTGAGGTTTGGTTGGTGTGTGTGTGTGTGTCTGCCTCTGATTGTGCATGCTCTTCCCAGCAATGAAGCTGGACCTTCCTGTCCCCCGGACAGAGAACATCAAGCATGCAATGGCAACATTTTCAACTCCATGGTCACCTTGCACCCTAAAGATTATTTTGAGATGTTTTAATAAAACAAAGGTTTAAGAGTACAATCATAGGCCCTTTTGATTGTCTATTCTAAAGATTTCATGGTTTGTGGAAAATATTTCCAGTATCCTAGTTAAGTGATCTTTTGTGGTAACTTTGAGGTAGCTGACCTTAGAGGAAATCCAAATTTGTCCACCGATTGTTGGAAAAGTCCCAGGGCTGTTGAGGAGAAATTGTTGTCTGCTGCACTCAAGTACATGATCTACAGAAAAAGTAAACGTGTATTTTTCTGTGAAACCCATTTGCTCAAGCTAACAATTTCTATCAGCTTGCCAGTTTAGCCTAATAGTTTGTTTGCTGATCATTAAGAATTCTAGCAGTTTTATCTAAGAAACTTGCACATCTATAATTAACATTTAGAACAAATATCAATATAAAATATCATTTAGAGCCAATATCAGCAAGATAAAACTTAAAGTTCAACAAAAGATTTAAAAATTTAGATATGAGAAGGTATTAAGGCATTTTGGAAAATATTTTTACATTAGGTAATATTTTAAGACAGTACCTTCCTTGAAAAGCCATCAATAGCACCAAAGATGACGATGGTGTACCTAGGCAGACGAAACAGGTACCATTACAGTCACAATTTCATGTAAAACATTAAAATAAATTAGGCTGCACTTACCGAATGAGCTTATGATTTGTATCTATGTGTATTGGGGACTTTGGACAAGGTACTGAGTATGTTCTCCGCACAACACACCTGGTTCAACCGACAGAGAATGCCGACGGTGTTGACACGGTGCATTGAAGCCCTCACCCTCTACCACTGCACTCGATGGCCTCTGGCTTGTAAGCACCCTTTAACAAGGCGGTACCCTGCATGTGGCATGTTTTCTTTAATTTTGGCAACCAAATGATCAAGCTCAGTGTCTGAACAATTGCTGTAGAGTGCTCTGACGGAGATGTTTGATTCTGCCATTCTTCTGTACACAGTCCGCTTTGACACACCCATTAGATTGGCAATGCAAGTCACAGGCAGACCTTGATTCAGAAGGTGTTGTAGGTAATCTAGAGGGACATCACATTTTGGGCGGCTAGTCACTCCATAGCTGACTTGCACAAATACATGAGGGAGCCAACTTTGCTTTTCTTCAGTAACTATCTTGTGCAAGTCTGTGAGTGCATCAACAATAGACTTTGGAGCAGTAATCTGATCACTAAAGAGAACAATTTCTTGAGAGCATATAAACTCCAAATAATCCAGGTCAAGTGGCTTTTGACTGAGAACATGCACAATGCGTGTTTGCAGCCTGCCCAACATTGTTTGTAAAATCAATTCCTAGGAGAAAAGAACAATTCATGTGATAGCTGTAAAAACGGATACTTGGATTATATGAGCTAATAGAGAAAGCTATAAGTCCATAAGATATCAATTATATTAAAAAAGCAATATATTGCAATGAATATAACTATTTAAGTAAAAATAAAATCCATCGGCCATCTTATTTAACAGTGAACTATAGAGGTCTCTTAAGAAGCGCCCCCTAGTGGGCCCGCCGGCGGACCCAGCTCCTTTATGGCCTTATAAAACATATTAAACATTCATGAATCACCGAACAAAAGCGATAAATTCAAAACTTCCTATCCCATCTACATGCCTACCGAGTTTTAGACGTCTCCGTGCAGCCGATCGCGAGATATCCGGCTTTGAAGTTGGCGACAAAAGTGCACCTCGCAGGGGGGTCTTCCGACATATCCGTTTAAAAAACATATTTATGATGTGAGATGTCTTAATGTTTTGTCACCTAAAAATCGGTTACTAGTAAGGCTTTAATTTAAGACCTTAACATCGTAGATCCGTTGTGGATAAATACCTTGAAAAGCTTGCTCACCTCACAGCAAAATTGTGCGTAATCCACTTCCTGGATGAGACGCTCCAACAAATCTGCCCCCTAAGCGTCACCGAAGCGTTTTGAAAGCTGATTTGTCCTCTTATTACAAAGCTGCAGCGGTTCTGCTTTGATTTGAGTGGTTTTTATTGGTCTGAGGGGGGGTAGTGACTTTGAGTGACAGCTTTTACAACCTCTCACCGGCGTGGGCGAAAGGGGGGGGGGGTCTCACCAATCAGCCTACTGAGACGATCTGGTGCCTTAGAAGTGATCGAAAGCTGTTCTAACCAATAGATAACTTCCTTCTGAAGCTAACCAGCCCTTGTTTGCCATGATTGGTGGATGATTTATTTTAAACGACTCTTCGCAAAATCCCAGTTCATTTCCAATGTGGGTCCGCTAGCATAGCAACATAAGCTAACCTTTGCTAACCTAAGCTAAGCTCCACCAGAACACACTGTTCGGCGAAACTGAAGCAGCCGTGGATAATTTTGTTCATTTTTATTCTGATTGTGGATACTTTTGAACATCACAGAAAATAAAAGGATTACTTTATATGGAATATATGAGCAATTTTCAGAATTTTCGCCAACCCGGAAGTGGGAATGAACACCGGCTACGTACTCGTGAGTAAAAATGGATAATTTTTCATAAGCAATTTTGTACAAAATATATAATCTAATACTAAACATGAGATTATAAACAGTATTGGAGCTTTTGAGTGCTGGAGTACTCTGTATCGTGTCGGATGCTAACGCTTAGCTTAAGCTTACCTTAGCCTGTCGGACTATATTGGACATAAATATCATAACGTTCATAATTGGACATGACATTTCTTCGTTGTAATGTTCTGGTCTTTCTGTAATATGTGCTTCGTTGTTGTTTGTTGTAGCTCCTCGGTTTGGAATTTGTTAGCATGTTAGCTTGGTTGGCTATGAGTGTGTACAGGGTGTGTCTCTTACTTAGCATATTTGCACATTGGAATGTTGAACTTGACATACCTTGGACAAAGTGGAATAACTTTGCAATGCTTGCATGGATTTGCTCCATTTTTTCTGTGTTTTTAGAAAAGACCCTAGCAAATTGTATTGTAATTTCTGATAACAGATTGGAATAACTATATGAATATACATTCCAGTCATGTTCAAGTTCAAGTCAGCATTTTTGACATTCCTGGCATATTAGCATCTGTAATAGAGGCTCTAAAATAAAGCAAATTATGTGAATATGATATTGAAGTGAATCAATATGTTCCCCCAACTGTCTACTTCAGTTTGAGCCATGAATGATAATTTTCCTTTATGTACAACTTGAGATATCTAGTTTTAAAGTGAACTATGTAAAAAATGTTTAAAATGGCCACCGGGCGTGCGAATCTGCAGCATAAGGTTAAAAGGTGTAGACTACAGTAACAAAGTAGTTTATCAGCACTCCTCCATGAGCGCATTGTCCACATTGATCAATGACTGTACGAATTTTGTGCAGCCAGAAAACACACCACTACCTAATTCTTAACTTTGCCTACTCTTGAATGATTTAAGACATCAAATAATTACTTTACAACGTGGTAATGTTGAAACGATACACAGTATAAGGCATATTAAATAAAGTTTATGAAAACGTAACTTCATCTGACAGCTGGGCTAGTCTACAGCTTCTGCTTCACCTGCTAATGGCTAGCTCCGGTCAGTTTTAGGCTATGGTAATGGTACATTGTTTTTGAAAAGAAGGTAAAACAGGAATGAACTAGGACACACAAAGAAGGTTAAATTACAGCTTTGTGCTTACGATCAGTGTTTCAAAGAAAAAAAGGTTATAGAAACAGTCACCTGTTGGTTGCTCATCATGGACGGAATCCACTTTCGCTCATTCAGTTGGAGTGCTTTCCCGCGCAGTCAATCAATCAATCAAATTTTATTTATATAGCGCTTTTTACAACAGTTGTTGTCACAAAGCAGCTTTACAAGTGCCGAGTCCTAGCCCCCAGTGAGCAAGCCAAAGGCGACAGTGGCAAGGAAAAACTCCCTAGTTTTTTGCATGAGGAAGAAACCTTGAGAGGAAGCAAGGAGCCCATCCTCCTCTGGCCGACACCGGTCACCATGACAACAACAACAATACAGACAGAATGTAGACAGAATGTAAAAGATGCAATAATGTCCATTTAGACAGAATATAAAAGATGTAATAATGTCCATCATGGTGTAGGCATCCGGTTAGGCAGGAGGTGGCCGGCCCAGGATGGATCGCTTGTCTCTCCTCATCTCATTATTCCTCAAGCAGGCGGGCAGCCATGTGGAGAAATGAAACAGGGAAAATTAGCTCTGTATGAGGACATGTACAGGACAGGTAAAATTATAAATATTTCTGGAGTGTGGCAGCAACTCCGGCACTAAGTTAAATTATTACAGCCTAGCTAAAAAAGGCAGAACCAGAAGGTAACATAGGCTTGGGGGCATTCTGAGACAATGGCATCCGTCCACTGCACTGTCAACAAACTTGAGTGACCACGAGCAGTGACAGGATGACAGCACCAGCACCCCAGTCTACCATAAAACCCTTCGTCTATGAACCCCTGGATCTGTACCTTTATCTAAGGGGGATATTAATTATCAAACGCTAGACTAAATAAGTGGGTTTTCAACCTAGATTTAAAGATTGTGACTGTGTCAGAGTCCCGGACACATTTAGGAAGATTATTCCAAAGCTGGGGGGCCTTATAAGAAAAGGCTCTTCCCCATGCTGTTACCTTGTTAATTTGTGGAACTAATAACAGACCAGCACCCTGTGATCTTAGTTGACGTGGGGGTTCATAGTAGGAAATAGGTTCCTGGAGGTATTCAGGAGCAAGTCCGTGTAGTGCTTTATATGCTAATAATAGAATTCGATGATGAAGATGAAGCAGTCACATCTTGTAAAGTACCAACAGCGCCACCTACTGCTCAGGAGCGATGTGTTTGTACGAGTCAGTGTATATTTGTGAGAAAATCTGGACAGCAATACCACTGCTAAAAATAGGGTTGCCAACTCTCACGCATTGAGCGTGAGAAACACGCATTTGACCGTCTTCACACGTTCTCACGCCACACTTCCGATTTCTCACGCCGAAAAAAAAATCTAGTTTATTTACCTCTGATCCATATACACTACCGTTCAAAAGTTTGGGGTCACCTAGACAATTTTGTGTTTTCCCTGAAATCTCGTACTTTTATTTATCAAATGAGTTGCAAAATGAATAGAAATATAGTCCAGACATTGACAAGGTAGAAATAATGTTTTTTTTAATTATTTGAAATAATTTTCTACTTTAAACTTTGCTTTCGTCAAAGAATGTTCCCTTAGCAGCAATTACAGCATTGCAGACCTTTGGCATTCTAGCTGTTAATTTGCTGAGGTAATCTGGAGAAATTTCACCCCATGCTTCCAGAAGCTGCTCCCACAAGTTTGATTGGGTTGATGGGCACTTTTTTCGTACCATACGGTCAAGCTGCTCCCACAACAGCTCAATGGGGTTGAGATCTGGTGACTGCGCTGGCCACTCCATTACCGATAAAACACCAGCTGCCTGCTTCTTCTCTAAATAGTTTGTGCATAATTTGGAGGTGTGCTTTGGGTCATTGTCCTGTTGCAGGATGAAATTGGCTTCAATCAAGCGCTGTCCACAGGGTATGGCATGGTGTTGCAAAATGGAGTGATAGCCTTCCTTATTCAAAATCCCTTTTACCTTGTTCAAATCTCCCACTTTACCAGCACCAAAGCAACCCCAGACCATCACATTACCTTCACCATGTTTGACAGATGGTGTCAGGCACTCTTACAGCATCTTTTCAGTTGTTCTGCATCTCACAAATGTTCGTCTGTGTGATCCAAACACCTCAAACTTTGATTCATCTGTCCATAACACTTTTTTCCAATCTTCCTCTGTCCAATGTCTGTGTTCTTTTGCCCATAATAATCTTTTTCTTTTATTAGCCAGATATGGCTTTTTCTTTGCCACTCTGCCCTGAAGGCCAGCATCCCGGAGTCGCCTCTTCACTGTAGACGTTGACACTGGCGTTTTGCAGGTACTGTTTAATGAAGCTGCCAGTTAGGGGTGCACGATATGGACTAGAATTGCGATGTGCGATAACATTGTTGGATATCCCGATATCGATGTGAACCACGATAAATTAAGATTAAAATACAGAAATGTAGTGTCTCTCTGAACAGCAGCACGTTAATTTGTTTTGTTTTTTACTGTGTAATGAATCCAGAATAATTCCAAATAATTTGCAGGTTTATTCAACAATAGATTCAATCTAGGTTTATACTTTCACGAGTGAGCGACTCCGCACACCTCGTTAACCTCCGAGAACGGCGGAAGCGTTTAATCTTGCCGTGTCACATTCTTTGCAGTGTTGTCCGAAACGATATGTAGGCCTAGTAGTATAAAAAAAAACACCCCTCAAATACAGGGGAATGAACTTTTACCTGACCAATTTTAATGTTGCTTTGTGTTTCAGGTTTGAAAAGTGCTGGAATTTAGGCTAAAGTATTTGAAAAGGCTTGAAATTGTAACTACTTCGTTTCACAACAAATATCTGTCTGACTGAACAATTCTCTTGTATTACGTTAACAAATACGAGCCTCTTGTAATTCCAGGACGAAACATGAGAGAACGTGAAGACGTTAAGATTGGGCGTTTTGAAAATAAATATCCATTAAATAATGTGATAAAAAAGCGAATTATTTCGAATCATTTAGAGTATATGTATAAATATTTAATTCAATAACGTGCTGGGAATTATTGAAATGGACCTTGAAAGTGACGTACAAGTGCTTGATTTCCACCTTGTATAGGTGTATGAACCCTGCAAACATGACTGTTCTCATTGCGCCGAGACGCGGCGCGCGTGAACTTTAAATAAATAATAACATTAAATAATGTGATAAAGCGAATTATTTCGAATCATTTAGAGTATATGTATAAATATTTAATTCAATAACGTGCTGGGAATTATTGAAATGGACCTTGAAAGTGACGTACAAGTGCTTGAATTCCACCTTGTATAGGTGTATGAACCCTGCAAACATGACTGTTCTCATTGCGCCGAGACGCGGCGCGCGCGAACTTACAAAATTCGAGAGGTGCACGACCTCGTGAATCGACAGCGCGCGAGGCAATTGCACACGGGCGAAGCCACCGCGATTACGTTATTTTCGCCTCCCGGACCCTCGCGCCGCATCAAGTGTAAACCAGGCTTAAACCAAATCACGTGTCTGATGAGCGTGTTCACCCCACTCCAGGGTTGCCAGGTCCTACAAAAGTTTTCCGCACAAAATCTGCGAGTGTAAGTTGTCGGCGGGGGGAGGGGGTGTTGCGAGTGTGAACTGGAGACAAATTAAGTATTATATCGGGATCGATTCTTAGTGTTGACTTGTAACTTCCGCAGTAGCCCAACTCAAAAGTAGCCCAAAAAACCGCACCCCGCAGCCCCAGAATTTTTACCCGCGGCTGGATTTTCAAACAAGCCCAATTTGGCGTGAAAACCGCGAACCTGGCAACTCTGCCTCACTCTGCCTCTTGCCTACTTACGTCACGTGATCATAGTCTGCAGCGCGAATAGCTCCCTCTATTGCTGGACGAGGATAACGCAATTTGAGTTTGCTGTTATTCAAGGAGTTATCGTGGCTCTTTCGATGTGTTTATCGTGAAACTTCACATCGCGATAACGATAAAAATACGATTAATCGTGCAGCCCTACTGCCAGTCGAGGACCTGTGAGGCATCGATTTCTCAAACTGGAGACTCTAATGTACTTGTCTTCTTGCTCAGTTGCGCAGCGGGGCCTTCCACGTCTCCTTCTACTCTGGTTAGAGCCTGTCTGTGCTCTCCTCTGAAGGGAGTAGTACACACCATTGTAGGAAATCTTCAGTTTCTTGGCAATGTCTCGCATGGAATAGACTTCATTTCTCAGAACAAGAATAGACTGTCAAGTTACAATTGAAAGTTGTTTTTTTCTGGCCATTTTGTGAGTTTAATCGAACCAACAATTGTAATGCTACAGATTCTCAACTAGCTCAAAGGAAGGTCAGTTTTATAGCTTCTCTAATCAGCAAAACTGTTTTCAGCTGTGCTAACCTACATGCACAAGGGTTTTCAAGGGTTTTCTAAATATCCAATAGCCTTCTTACACAGTTAGCAAACACAATGTACCATTAGAACACTGGAGTGATGGTTGTTGGAAATGGGTCTACATACATCTATGTAGATATTGCATTATAATAATAATAATAATAATAATAATCTTTATTTGTATAGCACCTTTCATACATACATGCAACTCAAAGTGCTTTACAGTATAATTTAAAAAGAAACATAAAACAAAAAAAAAATGTTAAAAGAAATTAAAGATAAAATATTAAAATAACATAAAATGTTAAAAAGTAAAGTATAAAAAGAAAACAAACAATAAAATAATTAAATAAGGTGACAAATAATAAAATAACAGAATAAACTAAATAAGGTTGAGAGTTTCTTAACTAAAAGCAGATCTAAACAGGAATGTTTTGAGACTGTGCTTGAAACTATTCAGGAATGAAATGCCTCTGAGCTCTTCAGGAAGAGAATTCCAGAGCTTTGGGCCATAGTGGCTAAAGGCACCCTCACCGATCTTTAATCGGCTTTTAGGAATCTCCAGTAGATTACTGTTTGAAGACCTGAGAGACCTGACTGGAACATATCTAACCATCATTTCACTGAGGTAAAGAGGGGCAAGACCATGAAGACATTTAAAAACCAAGACTAGAACCTTAAAATCTATTCTAAAGCTGACAGGTAACCAGTGCAGTGAGTGGAGTGCAGTTGTAATATGATCTCTCTTTCTCCTGCGGGTCAGAACCCTTGCAGCTGCATTCTGAACTCTCTGTAGGTGCGAAATATAGCTCTTTGGAAGAGCAGATAGAACACCAATACAATAATCTAGCCTTGATGTGATAAATGCATGGACAAGTTTTTCACTGTCAGCAGGAAAGAGCATATCTCGGACCTTAGCAATGTTTCGAAGGTGAAAATAAGCTGTCTTGCATGTAGTCATAATGTGTGATTTGAAGCTAAGCTCATTATCAAAGGTGACGCCCAGGTTCTTAACACATTGACTGGCATTCAGATTCATTTGATTTAAATAAGTCTGGACATCATTCCTTTGTGAATCACTGCCAAGAACAAGAACCTCTGTCTTCTGTTTATTTATTTGCAGAAAATTGTCAGACATCCATGTCTGTATATCATATATGCAGTCAAACAGTGAGCAAATTGATTTTAGGGCTTTAGGTTCTAGAGAAATGTAAAATTGGGTGTCATCTGCATATTGATGATAACTAATACCATGTTTATTAATGATATGTGGTAACGGAAGCATATATAGGTTGAATAGTAACGGCCCAAGAATTGATCCTTGGGGGACCCCACAAGTTATTTTTTGACGTGTGGAGGAAGAGGTACCTAATGCTACATAGTAATCACGCCCAGTTAGGTATGATCTAAACCAGTCTAAGACTAAGCCACTAAGGCCTACCCAACTCTGTAGTCGATCAAGAAGTATTTCATGATCAACGGTGTCAAAAGCGGCGCTTAAATCTAGCAGAAAAAGGACTGAGAGTTTGCCTGCATCCTTATTCAATCTCAAGTCATTTACTACCTTAACTAGGGCTGTTTCAGTGCTATGGAGAGCTCTGAAACCAGATTGAAAAGTGTCATTTATTTGATTTACTTTGACATAATCATTTAACTGGATTGACACAACTTTTTCAATGATTTTGCTGAGAAAGGAAAGGTTAGATATAGGTCGATAATTATTGAGAATTGTGGAATCAAGATTTCTGTTCTTCAATAGTGGTTTACCCATTGCTGTTTTAAAAATGTTAGGGAATTCACCCAATTGCAGAGACTGATTAACAATCCTTAGAACTTCATTTGCTAATGAGCTCAGAACCTGCTTGAAAAAGCTTGTTGGTAGAGGGTCCAGTTCACAAGTAGAGGATTTTAGTGATGAAATCACATCAAGTAGTGTTACCATGTCAACTTCTTGGAAATAAGACATATTAAAGTTAGGCTGAGTAACTGATATAAGGGTTGATAGTCTATTAGTGCTTGTAGCTATGTTCTGCCTTATACTAGTAATCTTGTCCCTAAAATATATTGCAAACTCATCACATTTTTCAACTGAAACAGTCTCAGGGAAGACACAGGATGTGGGGTTTACTAGCTGATCTATACTTCTGAACAAGACAGCTGAGTTATTATTTGATAAATTGATTAAGGTAGAGAAATAGTTTTTCCTTGCTGATTTCACTTCACTGTTGTAATTGTGCAACGTTGTTTTATAAATATCAAAATGTACTTGCAATTTTGACCTTCGCCAACGTCTCTCAGCCTGCCTACAATCTTGCCTAAATTTTACTATAGATGGAGTATTTCTCCAGGGCATCTTAATTTTACCAGAGATAATTTTAGTTACCTTTGGTGCCACAGCATCAATACAGTTCCTAACTCTGTGTGTGAATGTTACAACTAGCTCATTCCCATTTTCTGAGAGAGGAGGGAGGGACTGTATCATGTCTGTGAAGGCCACGGCACTGCCAGCACTGAGATAACGCTTGGTTATTGTGCGCTTTTCACTGAGTGTTCTAGTTGATAGACATATTGAAAAATACACCAAAATGGTCAGAGATTGCAACATCAATAATTTCAGTATTATTAACCTCTATGCGTTTAGAAATGATCAAATCTAAAATGTGGCCATGCTTATGAGTTGGGCCTGATACATGCTGTATGAGATCAAGAGTTAAGCATCCTCATGAACTCTGAAGTGATTGGATTTGTGGATGTATCCATGTGAATGTTAAAATCCCCAGCAATTAAAACATAATCAAAATCAATTAAAACCCTTCAAAGCATTTCTTCAAAATCTTGAAAAAAATCTTGAAAAAAAGAAAATCTGCATGTAGTCTGGGAGGATGATAGATAACAATCAAAAGAACTGAATAAGTACTGTTGAGTTGTACTGCCAGATATTCAAACGTAGGATGTTCCCCTAATGAGATCTGCTTACAGCGGAATGCTTTATGGTAAAAACATGCAACACCTCCACCTCTCTTATTTACTCTAGAGACATTAAAATAGTTAAAGTCAGGAGGCGAAGCTTCATTTAGCACTATTGCTCCATTGCTATCAAGCCAAGTCTCTGTTAGAAAAAGAAAGTCCAGACAATAATCTTCAATTAATTTAGCTATTATGAAAGACTTGTTTGTGAGTGAACGGACGTTTAGTAAGGAGACTTTGAAGACTTGATGTGTTTGATCAGCATCGCTTACATCACTTTTGCATTTCACTGGGATCAAATTTTGTTTGTTACAATGTTTTGTGCCCTTATGTTTTCTTCTGATTACATTTTTATTTTGATTCTGAGAACCATGCCACCGGCTATTTAAAAGAACTGGAATGTAACACTGACTAGGAGCATGGGTTCCAGTGTGTCAGACCTGAGAATTCACTGAGTGTGCAGGAGAAGTAGGTGAGTTCCTACGAGACTGCAGACTGTAGTGTTGCAGAACCTCTTCAATCTCCTGGAGTTTACCTCTGAGACTTTGGACAGATTCTCTGACAGGAGATGGTGGGCTCCTTTGACTGACATTACTGACGTTACTGCTGGCGGTTGGGTGCAGGTTCCGCATGTGAGTGATTCCATACATTAGATTATCCACAAGCATTTGAGTCCCAGCCCTGTTAGGGTGAAGCTGATCAGGTTTAAAAAGGACACCTCCAAAAGATGTTGAAATTGTCAATGAAGTTTACCTTCCGATGAGCACAGGCTGTAGTGAGCCAGCTGTTTAGAGCCAGCAGTCTGGTAAAGTGGCCACTGCCCCGACGTGCAGTTGGTATTGGTCCAGAAATGAACACTTCACACCGGGAAAACTCCAGAATGTCGAGCAGATGGTTAAAATCCTGTTTCAGAATCTCAGACTGTTGTTTGTAAACATCACTAGAGCCGACATGTACAATCAGTCTTTCCGTAGCTGGATGATCATGCAATATGTGTGGAATCATGGGTATCACTTCACAGACAGTAACACGAGGAAAGCAAAAGGCCTTAATACTGTTGCTCCATACATCTCTGATGACTGAGTCCCCAATTAGCAGCGTTTTGGGCTGTGGCGGTGTTCCTCGTCTCCTTTCACCGTTAATGCCTCGGCGGCTAACATGGTTAGCATCCCGATGGCTAACATGGTTAGCACCCCGATGGCCAACATGGTTAGCACCCCGATGGCCAACATGGTTAGCCAGATATTTACAGCTAGAATAGTCATTTACCATATTAATAATGTATAGAGTGTATTTTTGATGCTTTTAATGTTAGCTAAATTGAAAATAAAACTGTTTTTCTTTCAAAAATAAGAACATTTCTAAGTGACCCCAAACTTTTGAACGGTAGTGTATATATACTAGGGGTGGGACGCAATTAAAAAAATGTATCAAATTAATCGGAAGCTTTGTAATTAATTAATCGAAATTAATTGCATTTTAATCGCATTTCAGTATTTAACATGAATATTAATTTAAGTTTGAATGTCGAATGAATCAATGAACATAATCATAAACTTCAACATGGATTATTGTTTATTTTTGTCTACTACACAGAGCAATGGATGAGTGCAGAAAACAGTTCAGAACACTGGAAATTCTGACCAAAAATGTTGTTTAATTTTGGGTGTTTTGCTCAGGATATTGGAAGAATTGAAGTAAATCAGAAGATGTTTTTTAATACAATTTTAGGTGGTATATTTTTTCTTTAATTTCCCAGGCCTCTGCCACAGGCATCTCCATAGTGCCTAGAAGTGGTCTTCTGCATGCTCAAAGCAAATGACTGGATTTTCATCATCTATAGATTCATCATCTATAATATGAGCTGTCACACCAAGATAATTCTTGTTGCAAACAGGTCCAGTGATCCCCAGTCAGATCCCTTCACAATAACCTGTTTTACTTCCCTTTCCTCTAGTTAGCGCAGCAACATCCCAATCCCAATCTATTAAGTGGCCAATTGACGGCCCCAAAGGGGGGCTGCGCGCCGAAGCCCCCAGATTTTTGCCGGGTCGGTGGATGGGTCAGGCCTCGAGGGGGGGACCCCCAAAGACGAGGGGAGTTGTCCCCCCGCCTCTAGCGCCCCCATGAGGCCGGCAATAAATTATTGAAAAACGGGCGTTTTTCGAGCGATACGCAGTTCGGCCACAGTGTGGAGCACATCCAAATAAATTGGAAGTGGGATAGGTAAGTAAAAAACGTCCCACTTCCAATTTATTTTTCCGATTATTATGGGATGCCTAATCAAATAGATTGCAAATGGGATGTTTTGTGATTACCTATCCCACTTCCAATCTATTTCAGCTATTATGGGATGCCTATTCAAATAGATTGCAATTGGGATGTTTTGTGATTACCTATCCCACTTCCAATCTATTTCAGCTATTATGGGATGCCTATTCAAATAGATTGCAATTGGGATGTTTTGTGATTACCTATCCCACTTCCAATCTATTTCAGCTATTATGGGATGCCTATTCAAATAGATTGCAATTGGGATGTTTTGTGATTACCTATCCCACTTCCAATCTATTTCAGCTATTATGGGATGCCTATTCAAATAGATTGCAATTGGGATGTTTTGTGATTACCTATCCCACTTCCAATCTATTTCAGCTATTATGGGATGCCTATTCAAATAGATTGCAATTGGGATGTTTTGTGATTACCTATCCCACTTCCAATCTATTTCAGCTATTATGGGATGCCTATTCAAATAGATTGCAATTGGGATGTTTTGTGATTACCTATCCCACTTCCAATCTATTTCAGCTATTATGGGATGCCTATTCAAATAGATTGCAATTGGGATGTTTTGTGATTACCTATCCCACTTCCAATCTATTTCAGTTATTATGGGATGCCTATTCAAATAGATTGCAATTGGGATGTTTTGTGATTACCTATCCCACTTCCAATCTATTTCAGCTATTATGGGATGCCTATTCAAATAGATTGCTATTGGGATGTTTTGTGATTACCTATCCCACTTCCAATCTATTTCAGCTATTATGGGATGCCTATTGAAATAGATTGCAATTGGGATGTTTTGTGATTACCTATCCCACTTCCAATTTATTTCCATTATTATGGGATGCCTATTCAAATAGATTGCAATTGGGATGTTTTGTGATTACCTATCCCACTTCCAATCTATTTCAGCTATTATGGGATGCCTATTCAAATAGATTGCAATTGGGATGTTTTGTGATTACCTATCCCACTTCCAATCTATTTCAGCTATTATGGGATGCCTATTCAAATAGATTGCAATTGGGATGTTTTGTGATTACCGATCCCACTTCCAATCTATTTCCACTATTATGGGATGCCTATTCAAATAGATTGCTATTGGGATGTTTTGTGATTACCTATCCCACTTCCAATCTATTTCAGCTATTATGGGATGCCCATTCAAATAGATTGCAATTGGGATGTTTTGTGATTACCTATCCCACTTCCAATCTATTTCAGCTATTATGGGATGCCTATTCAAATAGATTGCAATTGGGATGTTTTGTGATTACCTATCCCACTTCCAATCTATTTCAGCTATTATGGGATGCCTATTGAAATAGATTGCAATTGGGATGTTTTGTGATTACCTATCCCACTTCCAATTTATTTCCATTATTATGGGATGCCTATTCAAATAGATTGCAATTGGGATGTTTTGTGATTACCTATCCCACTTCCAATCTATTTCAGCTATTATGGGATGCCTATTCAAATAGATTGCAATTGGGATGTTTTGTGATTACCTATCCCACTTCCAATCTATTTCAGCTATTATGGGATGCCTATTCAAATAGATTGCAATTGGGATGTTGGCCACTACCCACCCCAGGTGGGCTTGTACAAGTTCAGGAATGTCGTAGGGGTCCGAAACTTGATAGGGGGGTAGTGTGGGACCCCCTAAACAACATATTGAAACCCCGCCCCCTAAAAGTGGGCGTGGCCGGAAGTAGGTGTTCCCATGGGCCGATCGGCTCGAGACTTGATAGGGGGGTAGTGTGGGACCCCTAAAACAACATATTTAAGCCCCGCCCCTAAAAGTGGGCGTGACCGGAAGTAGGTGTTCCCATGGGCCGATCGGCTCAAAACTTTGCAGGGGAGTTCTATTTGGGACCACAAACAACATACTAAAAGCTCGTGTCCGTAGGTGGTCGGGAAGTCGAAAAATGAACCAGGAAGTGGAACAGGAAGTGACTTTCCCGAGGTCGTAGGGTCATGAAATTTCATAGGGGAGGTCTGGGGGGGCACTGGAGCAACATACTGTAAGCACGAGTCCGAAAGCCAAGCGGAATTTTTACACCACTAACCCAAACTCTATCGCATCCCAATTCCAATTTATTTCCATCAGTCAAATAAATTGGAATTGGGATGCCATTCAAATAAATTGGAATTGGACGATTTGTACTTACCGATCCCAATTCCAATCTATTTGAATGGGATCCCAATTCCAATTTATTTCCATCAGTCAAATAAATTGGAATTGGGATGCCATTCAAATAAATTGGAATTGGACGATTTGTACTTACCGATCCCAATTCCAATCTATTTGAATGGGACCCCATTCAAATAAATTGGAATTGGACGATTTGTACTTACCGATCCCAATTCCAATCTATTTCAATGGGACCCCATTCAAATAAATTGGAATTGGACGATTTGTACTTACCGATCCCAATTCCAATCTATTTCAATGGGACCCCATTCAAATAGATTGGAATTGGACGATTTGTACTTACCGATCCCAATTCCAATCTATTTGAATGGGATCCCAATTCCAATTTATTTCCATCAGTCAAATAAATTGGAATTGGGATGCCATTCAAATACATTGATTTCTAAGTTTTTTTTCTTATCACTAAAACACTTCAAAAATCATTTATCCATGCTCCCCATGTCTGGTTTATGCAAGTTGGGTGTTCAGAGTGGTCAGACTGTGGTGTCCAAAACCCCACTATTTTGATGACTTGAATAAATTGGAAGTGGGATCTCCAGATCTCAGCTTTGGAACATGATAGCACAATTCTTTTACCACTCCTCTCTAAGTTTGAGTCCTCCTAACTCACTGTGTGAGTTTGGTGAAGTTTGCAGAAAGTCAAAATTTTGGCTCAAAAAAACTCACACACTAACTAACCCCTTAGAGTTTTTTTGAGCCAAAATTTTGACTTTCTGCAATCTTCTCCAAACTCACACAGTGAGTCAGGCACACCTAAACTTAGTGCTGAGCGTTGAAATTTTCAAGCTATGTCATTCTAAGGCTGAGATCTGGCGATCCCACTTCCAATTTATTCAAGTCATCAAAATAGTGGGGTATTGGACAGTGGAATTTCAAAACTCTGACCACTCAGTTTGCATCAGACAGACATGGGGAGTATGGATAAATGGTTTTCTAAGCTTAAAATAAGTGTTTTTTAAAGTAACTTATAACCTCATTTTACTGCATCCCAATTCCAATTTATTTGACAGGTGGAAATAAATTGGAATTGGGATGCCATTCAAATAAATTGGAATTGGACGATTTGTACTTACCAATCCCAATTGCAATCTATTTGAATGGGATCCCAATTCCAATTTATTTCCATGTGTCAAATAGATTGGAATTGGGATGATTCATGATTACCATCCCTTTTCCAATACACTCACTCACACACTCATACACACTCACTCACACACAAACACACACACACTCATGCACACACACATACACACACTCACACACACACAGACTCATACACACTCACTCACACACAGACTCATACACACACATATACACACTCACTCACACTCATACACACACACATATACACACACACACACACACACACACACACACACATACACACACTCATACACACACACACACATGTCTGAGTCCCACTGACTCACTGTGTGAATGTGTTGAAGTTTGCACAAAGTCATAATTTGGCTGAAAAAAAACTGCATCCCAATTCCAATTTATTTGACTGATGGAAATAAATTGGAATTGGGATGCCATTCAAATAAATTGGAATTGGACGATTTGTACTTACCGATCCCAATTGCAATCTATTTGAATGGGATCCCAATTCCAATTTATTTCCATCAGTCAAATAAATTGGAATTGGGATGCCATTCAAATAAATTGGAATTGGACGATTTGTACTTACCGATCCCAATTCCAATCTATTTCAATGGGACCCCATTCAAATAAATTGGAATTGGACGATTTGTACTTACCAATCCCAATTCCAATCTATTTCAATGGGACCCCATTCAAATAAATTGGAATTGGACGATTTGTACTTACCGATCCCAATTCCAATCTATTTCAATGGGACCCCATTCAAATAAATTGGAATTGGACGATTTGTACTTACCGATCCCAATTCCAATCTATTTCAATGGGACCCCATTCAAATAAATTGGAATTGGACGATTTGTACTTACCGATCCCAATTCCAATCTATTTGAATGGGATCCCAATTCCAATTTATTTCCATCAGTCAAATAAATTGGAATTGGGATGCCATTCAAATAAATTGGAATTGGACGATTTGTACTTACCGATCCCAATTCCAATCTATTTCAATGGGACCCCATTCAAATAAATTGGAATTGGACGATTTGTACTTACCTATCCCAATTCCAATCTATTTCAATGGGACCCTATTCAAATAAATTGGAATTGGACGATTTGTACTTACCGATCCCAATTCCAATCTATTTGAATGGGACCCCATTCAAATAAATTGGAATTGGACAATTTGTACTTACCGATCCCAATTCCAATCTATTTGAATGGGATCCCAATTCCAATTTATTTCCATCAGTCAAATAAATTGGAATTGGGATGCCATTCAAATAAATTGGAATTGGACGATTTGTACTTACCGATCCCAATTCCAATCTATTTCAATGGGACCCCATTCAAATAAATTGGAATTGGACGATTTGTACTTACCGATCCCAATTCCAATCTATTTCAATGGGACCCTATTCAAATAAATTGGAATTGGACGATTTGTACTTACCGATCCCAATTCCAATCTATTTGAATGGGACCCCATTCAAATAAATTGGAATTGGACAATTTGTACTTACCGATCCCAATTCCAATCTATTTGAATGGGATCCCAATTCCAATTTATTTCCATCAGTCAAATAAATTGGAATTGGGATGCCATTCAAATACATTGATTTCTAAGTTTTTTTTTCTTATCACTAAAACACTTCAAAAACCATTTATCCATGCTCCCCATGTCTGGTTTATGCAAGCTGGGTGTTCAGAGTTGTCAGACTGTGGTGTCCAAAACCCCACTATTTTGATGACTTGAATAAATTGGAAGTGGGATCTCCAGATCTCAGCTTTGGAATATGATAGCACGATTCTTTTACCACTCCTCTCTAAGTTTGAGTCCTCCTAACTCACTGTGTGAGTTTGGTGAAGTTTGCAGAAAGTCAAAATTTTGGCTCAAAAAAACTCACAGGGGTACCCCTTAGGGTTTTTTTGAGCCAAAATTTTGACTTTCTGCAATCTTCTCCAAACTCACACAGTGAGTCAGGCACACCTAAACTTAGTGCTGAGCGTTGAAATTTTCAAGCTATGTCATTCTAAGGCTGAGATCTGGCGATCCCACTTCCAATTTATTCAAGTCATCAAAATAGTGGGGTATTGGACAGTGGAATTTCAAAACTCTGACCACTCAGTTTGCATCAGACAGACATGGGGAGTATGGATAAATGGTTTTCTAAGCTTAAAATAAGTGTTTTGTAAAATAACTTATAACCTCATTTTACTGCATCCCAATTCCAATTTATTTCCATCAGTTAAATAAATTGGAATTGGGATGCCATTCAAATAAATTGGAATTGGATGATTTGTACTTACCAATCCCAATTCCAATCTATTTGAATGGGATCCCAATTCCAATTTATTTCCATCACTTAAATAAATTGGAATTGGGATGCCATTCAAATAAATTGGAATTGGACGATTTGTACTTACCAATCCCAATTCCAATCTATTTCAATGGGACCCCATTCAAATAAATTGGAATTGGACGATTTGTACTTACCGATCCCAATTCCAATCTATTTCAATGGGACCCCATTCAAATAAATTGGAATTGGACAATTATTACTTACCAATCCCAATTCCAATCTATTTGAATGGGACCCTATTCAAATAAATTGGAATTGGACGATTTGTACTTACCGATCCCAATTCCAATCTATTTCAATGGAACCCCATTCAAATAAATTGGAATTGGACGATTTGTACTTACCGATCCCAATTGCAATCTATTTCAATGGGATCCCAATTCCAATTTATTTCCATCAGTTAAATAAATTGGAATTGGGATGCCATTCAAATAAATTGGAATTGGACGATTTGTACTTACCGATCCCAATTCCAATCTATTTCAATGGGACCCCATTCAAATAAATTGGAATTGGACGATTTGTACTTACCAATCCCAATTCCAATCTATTTCAATGGGACCCCATTCAAATAAATTGGAATTGGACAATTTGTACTTACCGATCCCAATTCCAATCTATTTCAATGGGACCCCATTCAAATAAATTGGAATTGGACAATTTGTACTTACCGATCCCAATTCCAATCTATTTCAATGGGATCCCAATTCCAATTTATTTCCATCACTTAAATAAATTGGAATTGGGATGCCATTCAAATAAATTGGAATTGGACAATTTGTACTTACCGATCCCAATTCCAATCTATTTCAATGGGATCCCAATTCCAATTTATTTCCATCACTTAAATAAATTGGAATTGGGACCCCATTCAAATAAATTGGAATTGGACGATTTGTACTTACCGATCCCAATTGCAATCTATTTCAATGGGATCCCAATTCCAATTTATTTCCATCAGTTAAATAAATTGGAATTGGGATGCCATTCAAATAAATTGGAATTGGACAATTTGTACTTACCAATCCCAATTCCAATCTATTTCAATGGGACCCCATTCAAATAAATTGGAATTGGACGATTTGTACTTACCAATCCCAATTCCAATCTATTTCAATGGGACCCCATTCAAATAAATTGGAATTGGACAATTTGTACTTACCGATCCCAATTCCAATCTATTTCAATGGGACCCCATTCAAATAAATTGGAATTGGACAATTTGTACTTACCGATCCCAATTCCAATCTATTTCAATGGGATCCCAATTCCAATTTATTTCCATCACTTAAATAAATTGGAATTGGGATGCCATTCAAATAAATTGGAATTGGACAATTTGTACTTACCGATCCCAATTCCAATCTATTTCAATGGGATCCCAATTCCAATTTATTTCCATCACTTAAATAAATTGGAATTGGGACCCCATTCAAATAAATTGGAATTGGACGATTTGTACTTACCAATCCCAATTCCAATCTATTTCAATGGGACCCCATTCAAATAAATTGGAATTGGACAATTTGTACTTACCGATCCCAATTCCAATCTATTTCAATGGGACCCCATTCAAATAAATTGGAATTGGACAATTTGTACTTACCGATCCCAATTCCAATCTATTTCAATGGGACCCCATTCAAATAAATTGGAATTGGACAATTTGTACTTACCGATCCCAATTCCAATCTATTTCAATGGGATCCCAATTCCAATTTATTTCCATCACTTAAATAAATTGGAATTGGGATGCCATTCAAATAAATTGGAATTGGACAATTTGTACTTACCGATCCCAATTCCAATCTATTTCAATGGGACCCCATTCAAATAAATTGGAACTGGACAATTTGTACTTACCGATCCCAATTCCAATCTATTTGAATGGGATCCCAATTCCAATTTATTTCCATCAGTCAAATAAATTGGAATTGGGATGCCATTCAAATACATTGATTTCTAAGTTTTTTTTTCTTATCACTAAAACACTTCAAAAACCATTTATCCATGCTCCCCATGTCTGGTTTATGCAAGCTGGGTGTTCAGAGTTGTCAGACTGTGGTGTCCAAAACCCCACTATTTTGATGACTTGAATAAATTGGAAGTGGGATCTCCAGATCTCAGCTTTGGAATATGATAGCACGATTCTTTTACCACTCCTCTCTAAGTTTGAGTCCTCCTAACTCACTGTGTGAGTTTGGTGAAGTTTGCAGAAAGTCAAAATTTTGGCTCAAAAAAACTCACAGGGGTACCCCTTAGAGTTTTTTTGAGCCAAAATTTTGACTTTCTGCAATCTTCTCCAAACTCACACAGTGAGTCAGGCACACCTAAACTTAGTGCTGAGCGTTGAAATTTTCAAGCTATGTCATTCTAAGGCTGAGATCTGGCGATCCCACTTCCAATTTATTCAAGTCATCAAAATAGTGGGGTATTGGACAGTGGAATTTCAAAACTCTGACCACTCAGTTTGCATCAGACAGACATGGGGAGTATGGATAAATGGTTTTCTAAGCTTAAAATAAGTGTTTTTTAAAATAACTTATAACCTCATTTTACTGCATCCCAATTCCAATTTATTTGACAGGTGGAAATAAATTGGAATTGGGATGCCATTCAAATAAATTGGAATTGGACGATTTGTACTTACCAATCCCAATTGCAATCTATTTGAATGGGATCCCAATTCCAATTTATTTCCATGTGTCAAATAGATTGGAATTGGGATGATTCATGATTACCATCCCTTTTCCAATACACTCACTCACACACTCATACACACTCACTCACACACAAACACACACACACTCATGCACACACACATACACACACACAGACTCATACACACTCACTCACACACAGACTCATACACACACATATACACACTCACTCACACACACACTCATACACACAAACATATACACACACACACACACACACACACACATACACACACTCATACACACACACACACATGTCTGAGTCCCACTGACTCACTGTGTGAATGTGTTGAAGTTTGCACAAAGTCATAATTTGGCTGAAAAAAAACTGCATCCCAATTCCAATTTATTTGACTGATGGAAATAAATTGGAATTGGGATGCCATTCAAATAAATTGGAATTGGACGATTTGTACTTACCGATCCCAATTGCAATCTATTTGAATGGGATCCCAATTCCAATTTATTTCCATCAGTCAAATAAATTGGAATTGGGATGCCATTCAAATAAATTGGAATTGGACGATTTGTACTTACCGATCCCAATTCCAATCTATTTCAATGGGACCCCATTCAAATAAATTGGAATTGGACGATTTGTACTTACCAATCCCAATTCCAATCTATTTCAATGGGACCCCATTCAAATAAATTGGAATTGGACGATTTGTACTTACCGATCCCAATTCCAATCTATTTCAATGGGACCCCATTCAAATAAATTGGAATTGGACGATTTGTACTTACCGATCCCAATTCCAATCTATTTCAATGGGACCCCATTCAAATAAATTGGAATTGGACGATTTGTACTTACCGATCCCAATTCCAATCTATTTGAATGGGATCCCAATTCCAATTTATTTCCATCAGTCAAATAAATTGGAATTGGGATGCCATTCAAATAAATTGGAATTGGACGATTTGTACTTACCGATCCCAATTCCAATCTATTTCAATGGGACCCCATTCAAATAAATTGGAATTGGACGATTTGTACTTACCTATCCCAATTCCAATCTATTTCAATGGGACCCTATTCAAATAAATTGGAATTGGACGATTTGTACTTACCGATCCCAATTCCAATCTATTTGAATGGGACCCCATTCAAATAAATTGGAATTGGACAATTTGTACTTACCGATCCCAATTCCAATCTATTTGAATGGGATCCCAATTCCAATTTATTTCCATCAGTCAAATAAATTGGAATTGGGATGCCATTCAAATAAATTGGAATTGGACGATTTGTACTTACCGATCCCAATTCCAATCTATTTCAATGGGACCCCATTCAAATAAATTGGAATTGGACGATTTGTACTTACCGATCCCAATTCCAATCTATTTCAATGGGACCCTATTCAAATAAATTGGAATTGGACGATTTGTACTTACCGATCCCAATTCCAATCTATTTGAATGGGACCCCATTCAAATAAATTGGAATTGGACAATTTGTACTTACCGATCCCAATTCCAATCTATTTGAATGGGATCCCAATTCCAATTTATTTCCATCAGTCAAATAAATTGGAATTGGGATGCCATTCAAATACATTGATTTCTAAGTTTTTTTTTCTTATCACTAAAACACTTCAAAAACCATTTATCCATGCTCCCCATGTCTGGTTTATGCAAGCTGGGTGTTCAGAGTTGTCAGACTGTGGTGTCCAAAACCCCACTATTTTGATGACTTGAATAAATTGGAAGTGGGATCTCCAGATCTCAGCTTTGGAATATGATAGCACGATTCTTTTACCACTCCTCTCTAAGTTTGAGTCCTCCTAACTCACTGTGTGAGTTTGGTGAAGTTTGCAGAAAGTCAAAATTTTGGCTCAAAAAAACTCACAGGGGTACCCCTTAGGGTTTTTTTGAGCCAAAATTTTGACTTTCTGCAATCTTCTCCAAACTCACACAGTGAGTCAGGCACACCTAAACTTAGTGCTGAGCGTTGAAATTTTCAAGCTATGTCATTCTAAGGCTGAGATCTGGCGATCCCACTTCCAATTTATTCAAGTCATCAAAATAGTGGGGTATTGGACAGTGGAATTTCAAAACTCTGACCACTCAGTTTGCATCAGACAGACATGGGGAGTATGGATAAATGGTTTTCTAAGCTTAAAATAAGTGTTTTGTAAAATAACTTATAACCTCATTTTACTGCATCCCAATTCCAATTTATTTCCATCAGTTAAATAAATTGGAATTGGGATGCCATTCAAATAAATTGGAATTGGATGATTTGTACTTACCAATCCCAATTCCAATCTATTTGAATGGGATCCCAATTCCAATTTATTTCCATCACTTAAATAAATTGGAATTGGGATGCCATTCAAATAAATTGGAATTGGACGATTTGTACTTACCAATCCCAATTCCAATCTATTTCAATGGGACCCCATTCAAATAAATTGGAATTGGACGATTTGTACTTACCGATCCCAATTCCAATCTATTTCAATGGGACCCCATTCAAATAAATTGGAATTGGACAATTATTACTTACCAATCCCAATTCCAATCTATTTGAATGGGACCCTATTCAAATAAATTGGAATTGGACGATTTGTACTTACCGATCCCAATTCCAATCTATTTCAATGGAACCCCATTCAAATAAATTGGAATTGGACGATTTGTACTTACCGATCCCAATTGCAATCTATTTCAATGGGATCCCAATTCCAATTTATTTCCATCAGTTAAATAAATTGGAATTGGGATGCCATTCAAATAAATTGGAATTGGACGATTTGTACTTACCGATCCCAATTCCAATCTATTTGAATGGGATCCCAATTCCAATTTATTTCCATCAGTCAAATAAATTGGAATTGGGATGCCATTCAAATACATTGATTTCTAAGTTTTTTTTCTTATCACTAAAACACTTCAAAAATCATTTATCCATGCTCCCCATGTCTGGTTTATGCAAGTTGGGTGTTCAGAGTTGTCAGACTGTGGTGTCCAAAACCCCACTATTTTGATGACTTGAATAAATTGGAAGTGGGATCTCCAGATCTCAGCTTTGGAACATGATAGCACAATTCTTTCACCACTCCTCTCTAAGTTTGAGTCCTCCTAACTCACTGTGTGAGTTTGGTGAAGTTTGCAGAAAGTCAAAATTTTGGCTCAAAAAAACTCACACACTAACCCCTTAGAGTTTTTTTGAGCCAAAATTTTGACTTTCTGCAATCTTCTCCAAACTCACACAGTGAGTCAGGCACACCTAAACTTAGTGCTGAGCGTTGAAATTTTCAAGCTATGTCATTCTAAGGCTGAGATCTGGCGATCCCACTTCCAATTTATTCAAGTCATCAAAATAGTGGGGTATTGGACAGTGGAATTTCAAAACTCTGACCACTCAGTTTGCATCAGACAGACATGGGGAGTATGGATAAATGGTTTTCTAAGCTTAAAATAAGTGTTTTGTAAAATAACTTATAACCTCATTTTACTGCATCCCAATTCCAATTTATTTCCATCAGTTAAATAAATTGGAATTGGGATGCCATTCAAATAAATTGGAATTGGACAATTTGTACTTACCGATCCCAATTCCAATCTATTTCAATGGGATCCCAATTCCAATTTATTTCCATCACTTAAATAAATTGGAATTGGGATGCCATTCAAATAAATTGGAATTGGACAATTTGTACTTACCGATCCCAATTCCAATCTATTTCAATGGGACCCCATTCAAATAAATTGGAATTGGACGATTTGTACTTACCAATCCCAATTCCAATCTATTTCAATGGGACCCCATTCAAATAAATTGGAATTGGACAATTTGTACTTACCGATCCCAATTCCAATCTATTTCAATGGGACCCCATTCAAATAAATTGGAATTGGACAATTTGTACTTACCGATCCCAATTCCAATCTATTTCAATGGGATCCCAATTCCAATTTATTTCCATCACTTAAATAAATTGGAATTGGGATGCCATTCAAATAAATTGGAATTGGACAATTTGTACTTACCGATCCCAATTCCAATCTATTTCAATGGGATCCCAATTCCAATTTATTTCCATCACTTAAATAAATTGGAATTGGGACCCCATTCAAATAAATTGGAATTGGACGATTTGTACTTACCAATCCCAATTCCAATCTATTTCAATGGGACCCCATTCAAATAAATTGGAATTGGACAATTTGTACTTACCGATCCCAATTCCAATCTATTTCAATGGGACCCCATTCAAATAAATTGGAATTGGACAATTTGTACTTACCGATCCCAATTCCAATCTATTTCAATGGGACCCCATTCAAATAAATTGGAATTGGACGATTTGTACTTACCGATCCCAATTCCAATCTATTTCAATGGGACCCCATTCAAATAAATTGGAATTGGACAATTATTACTTACCAATCCCAATTCCAATCTATTTGAATGGGACCCTATTCAAATAAATTGGAATTGGACGATTTGTACTTACCGATCCCAATTCCAATCTATTTCAATGGAACCCCATTCAAATAAATTGGAATTGGACGATTTGTACTTACCGATCCCAATTGCAATCTATTTCAATGGGATCCCAATTCCAATTTATTTCCATCAGTTAAATAAATTGGAATTGGGATGCCATTCAAATAAATTGGAATTGGACGATTTGTACTTACCGATCCCAATTCCAATCTATTTCAATGGGACCCCATTCAAATAAATTGGAATTGGACGATTTGTACTTACCAATCCCAATTCCAATCTATTTCAATGGGACCCCATTCAAATAAATTGGAATTGGACAATTTGTACTTACCGATCCCAATTCCAATCTATTTCAATGGGACCCCATTCAAATAAATTGGAATTGGACAATTTGTACTTACCGATCCCAATTCCAATCTATTTCAATGGGATCCCAATTCCAATTTATTTCCATCACTTAAATAAATTGGAATTGGGATGCCATTCAAATAAATTGGAATTGGACAATTTGTACTTACCGATCCCAATTCCAATCTATTTCAATGGGATCCCAATTCCAATTTATTTCCATCACTTAAATAAATTGGAATTGGGACCCCATTCAAATAAATTGGAATTGGACGATTTGTACTTACCGATCCCAATTGCAATCTATTTCAATGGGATCCCAATTCCAATTTATTTCCATCAGTTAAATAAATTGGAATTGGGATGCCATTCAAATAAATTGGAATTGGACAATTTGTACTTACCAATCCCAATTCCAATCTATTTCAATGGGACCCCATTCAAATAAATTGGAATTGGACGATTTGTACTTACCAATCCCAATTCCAATCTATTTCAATGGGACCCCATTCAAATAAATTGGAATTGGACAATTTGTACTTACCGATCCCAATTCCAATCTATTTCAATGGGACCCCATTCAAATAAATTGGAATTGGACAATTTGTACTTACCGATCCCAATTCCAATCTATTTCAATGGGATCCCAATTCCAATTTATTTCCATCACTTAAATAAATTGGAATTGGGATGCCATTCAAATAAATTGGAATTGGACAATTTGTACTTACCGATCCCAATTCCAATCTATTTCAATGGGATCCCAATTCCAATTTATTTCCATCACTTAAATAAATTGGAATTGGGACCCCATTCAAATAAATTGGAATTGGACGATTTGTACTTACCAATCCCAATTCCAATCTATTTCAATGGGACCCCATTCAAATAAATTGGAATTGGACAATTTGTACTTACCGATCCCAATTCCAATCTATTTCAATGGGACCCCATTCAAATAAATTGGAATTGGACAATTTGTACTTACCGATCCCAATTCCAATCTATTTCAATGGGACCCCATTCAAATAAATTGGAATTGGACAATTTGTACTTACCGATCCCAATTCCAATCTATTTCAATGGGATCCCAATTCCAATTTATTTCCATCACTTAAATAAATTGGAATTGGGATGCCATTCAAATAAATTGGAATTGGACAATTTGTACTTACCGATCCCAATTCCAATCTATTTCAATGGGACCCCATTCAAATAAATTGGAACTGGACAATTTGTACTTACCGATCCCAATTCCAATCTATTTGAATGGGATCCCAATTCCAATTTATTTCCATCAGTCAAATAAATTGGAATTGGGATGCCATTCAAATACATTGATTTCTAAGTTTTTTTTTCTTATCACTAAAACACTTCAAAAACCATTTATCCATGCTCCCCATGTCTGGTTTATGCAAGCTGGGTGTTCAGAGTTGTCAGACTGTGGTGTCCAAAACCCCACTATTTTGATGACTTGAATAAATTGGAAGTGGGATCTCCAGATCTCAGCTTTGGAATATGATAGCACGATTCTTTTACCACTCCTCTCTAAGTTTGAGTCCTCCTAACTCACTGTGTGAGTTTGGTGAAGTTTGCAGAAAGTCAAAATTTTGGCTCAAAAAAACTCACACACTAACTAACCCCTTAGAGTTTTTTTGAGCCAAAATTTTGACTTTCTGCAATCTTCTCCAAACTCACACAGTGAGTCAGGCACACCTAAACTTAGTGCTGAGCGTTGAAATTTTCAAGCTATGTCATTCTAAGGCTGAGATCTGGCGATCCCACTTCCAATTTATTCAAGTCATCAAAATAGTGGGGTATTGGACAGTGGAATTTCAAAACTCTGACCACTCAGTTTGCATCAGACAGACATGGGGAGTATGGATAAATGGTTTTCTAAGCTTAAAATAAGTGTTTTTTAAAATAACTTATAACCTCATTTTACTGCATCCCAATTCCAATTTATTTGACAGGTGGAAATAAATTGGAATTGGGATGCCATTCAAATAAATTGGAATTGGACGATTTGTACTTACCAATCCCAATTGCAATCTATTTGAATGGGATCCCAATTCCAATTTATTTCCATGTGTCAAATAGATTGGAATTGGGATGATTCATGATTACCATCCCTTTTCCAATACACTCACTCACACACTCATACACACTCACTCACACACAAACACACACACACTCATGCACACACACATACACACACACAGACTCATACACACTCACTCACACACAGACTCATACACACACATATACACACTCACTCACACACACACTCATACACACAAACATATACACACACACACACACACACACACACATACACACACTCATACACACACACACACATGTCTGAGTCCCACTGACTCACTGTGTGAATGTGTTGAAGTTTGCACAAAGTCATAATTTGGCTGAAAAAAAAGTGCATCCCAATTCCAATTTATTTGACTGATGGAAATAAATTGGAATTGGGATGCCATTCAAATAAATTGGGATTGGGATCTTTTGTACTTACCAATCCCAATTCCAATTTATTTGAATGGGATCCCAATTCCAATTTATTTCCATCAGTCAAATAAATTGGAGTTGGGATGCCATTCAAATAGATTGGAATTGGGATCGGTAAGTACAAATCGTCCAATTCCAATCTATTTGAATGGGGTCCCATTCAAATAGATTGGAATTGGGATCGGTAAGTACACAACGTCCCACTTCCAATCTATTTGAATGATGTCCCACTTCCAATCTATTTCCCTGTGTCTAATAGATTGGAATTGGGATGAGTCATGATTACCATCCCTTTTCCAATACACACACACACATACACACTCACTCACACACACTCATACACACTCACACACACACACAAACACACACACACACACACACTCATACACACACATATACACACTCACTCACACACACACTCATACACACACTCATACACACTCACTCATACACACACATACACACTCACTCACACACACACTCACACACACTCACACACACATGTATGAGTCCCCCTGACTCACTGTGTGCATGTGGTGAAGTTTGCACAAAGTCATAATTTGGCTGAAAAAACAGCATCCCAATTCCAATCTATTTGACACGTGGAAATAAATTGGAATTGGGATGCCATTCAAATAGAT
Organism: Brachyhypopomus gauderio; assembly: GCF_052324685.1. Taxonomy (NCBI): domain Eukaryota; kingdom Metazoa; phylum Chordata; class Actinopteri; order Gymnotiformes; family Hypopomidae; genus Brachyhypopomus; species Brachyhypopomus gauderio. The sequence goes on from NW_027506870.1 coordinate 1,938,742, forward strand.
TGGAATTGGGATCGGTAAGTACAAATCGTCCAATTCCAATCTATTTGAATGGGGTCCCATTCAAATAGATTGGAATTGGGATCGGTAAGTACAAATCGTCCAATTCCAATCTATTTGAATGGGGTCCTTAAGGCCTACGACTACAGCGCAATAGATTAATGGCTGCCATACGCCAACGCTTCGAGCTACGGACTTGCAACTTGGGATGGTCCATCGGGCCATCACAGAGACGACCTCGACCGATTTTGGGACCTCTACGTCAAATTTTGGCCCCTCAGGGGCCCCAAATGTATGAAAATTTGGGTTTGACCTTAAGGCCTACGACTACAGCGCAATAGATTAATGGCTGCCATACGCCAACGCTTCGAGCTACGGACTTGCAACTTGGGATGGTCCATCGGGCCATCACAGAGACGACCTCGACCGATTTTGGGACCTCTACGTCAAATTTTGGCCCCTCAGGGGCCCCAAATGTATGAAAATTTGGGTTTGACCTTAAGGCCTACGACTACAGCGCAATAGATTAATGGCTGCCATACGCCAACGCTTCGAGCTACGGACTTGCAACTTGGGATGGTCCATCGGGCCATCACAGAGACGACCTCGACCGATTTTGGGACCTCTACGTCAAATTTTGGCCCCTCAGGGGCCCCAAATGTATGAAAATTTGGGTTTGACCTTAAGGCCTACGACTACAGCGCAATAGATTAATGGCTGCCATACGCCAACGCTTCGAGCTACGGACTTGCAACTTGGGAGGGTCCATCGGGCCATCACAGAGACGACCTCGACCGATTTTGGGACCTCTACGTCAAATTTTGGCCCCTCAGGGGCCCCAAATGTATGAAAATTTGGGTTTGACCTTAAGGCCTACGACTACAGCGCAATAGATTAATGGCTGCCATACGCCAACGCTTCGAGCTACGGACTTGCAACTTGGGATGATCCATCGGGCCATCACACAGATGACCTCGACCGATTTTGGGACCTCTACGTCAAATTTTGGCCCCTCAGGGGCCCCAAATGTATGAAAATTTGTATTTGACCTTAAGGCCTACGACTACAGCGCCATAGATTAATGGCTGCCATACGCCAACGCTTCGAGCTACGGACTTGCAACTTGGGATGGTCTATCGGGCCATCACAGAGACGACCTCGACCGATTTTGGGACCTCTACGTCAAATTTTGGCCCCTCAGGGGCCCCAAATGTATGAAAATTTGTGTTTGACCCTAAGGCCTACGACTACAGCGCAATAGATTAATGGCTGCCATACGCCAACGCTTCGAGCTACGGACTTGCAACTTGGGATGGTCCATCGGGCCATCACAGAGACGACCTCGACCGATTTTGGGACCTCTACGTCAAATTTTGGCCCCTCAGCATCCCCAAATGTATGCTCGTGACCTCTCTGTGTTAGAAAAAAATCACTTTCAAAAGTTAGCCACGCCCAATCCGTATGACCTAAGGGTCTGTGCTCGGAGTATCTTCCTCAGTGGGTGGGGTATATTAACACTCTGGAAGCACGTGTGGATACGTGCAGGTTTGGTCCTTCAGGGGCCCCACACACATGGTCTTGTGCTTTAAGTGTTAGAGGAGATTCTGCCTAAAAGTGCAAATTCAAATGATAGCCACACCCAAACCATATGACCTATGAGTCTGTGCATGCACTATCTTTATCAATTTGTTGGGTCTAATAACACTCTGCAGGCACGTGTGGATACGTGCAGGTTTGGTCCTTCAGGGGCCCCGCACACATGGTCTTGTGCTTTAAGT